>NC_142590.1:16532480-16684235 GCF_965207765.1 Zootoca vivipara | reverse complement strand
GTTTTTATCTAAAGTGTTCTGACTGCATAAGGACAAAATACAAAAGAATATTCCAAAAAGAGCTCATAGACTAAGGGTCTAGTAGGAAGAGGGTTAAAATACAGATTAGGAAAATTTAAAATATTTTGTTCTTGTGTCACACTTTTCCTATCATGAAAGGTACAAAAATATGTTAGCTAATCTTTCAGATAAGCAGTTCACGTCCCTCAGTATTCTTAAAATGGGTTCAGGTTGTGGTAGCTGACCTTAAGTATGTGCTCAAGCATACCTGAAAAGGTTCCTCTTTAATCTGGGCTAAGACCTCTGTATCCATTAATGCTACACTCGGGTAGAGTTCATTGCGCTGGTTGAGAAGTGTGATGAGATGCAAGACGAGACCTTTATTCTTTTAGCTGGCATCCATTCTTCTCCTGTATGAGACAACCTCCCCACACCCATGGAAACACTGGTAGAGACTTACTGGATTACAGACTTTAATATGCATCACAAACTTGTTCTAAGCAATATTTCCAATTATAAGCCCACCCCCACCACCCGAAATGACAGGCTACCTGCTATTGTTTATTGTACTTTTTATTGGTTTTTCACATATTATAAATATAAAGAATGAGAACAAGAAACTCACCACATTGTTATCCAACAGTAACAATGAAGAATAGCATACTGACAGGTTCAAAAACACACATCCTATCACTTAAGATTTTCCAAATGTTTCTAGCACTTGTTTTCCAAGTGTATTTGCTGTGGAAGTAAAATAGTTTTTCCAGGATTTTGGTCTACGAAATCTTTTAACCAGCTTCAAGTTGGCCACCATGTTACCAAATCAAAACAACCCACCACAATTCTTTACTTTCTTTGTCACTGGAGGAACAGACAGTAGTGCTATAGTACTGCTTCTGAGTGAATATTCAATCAGGAACACGCAATGTATATGCTGTTTCTGCTGGGAAAGGACAGGAAACCATAGCTGACAATATTCTGCCAAAATGTGAATGTTATGACTTTTAATAGGTTTAACATGGGCAAACAAGATGAATTGAACTGTGGAATGATTAAACAGTGGATTTTACCTGTAACTCCTGTCCTACTTTGTTTTGATTTTAGGGCTCTAGACTAGATGATCAGAGATGTGCACCACCACCAATCAACACAAAAGGACCAACTGTACCTGATGAAGATTTCTTTAGCCTTATTTTGAGATCCCAAGGGAAGAGAATGGATGAACAGAGAGTCTTTCTACCCTCTGATTTGAAGAGGGCAAATTCTAATTAATGGACTTCTTCAAAAGCACACCGAAGAGAAACAGATGAATTTGTAATACTGGAATTCCTTTTTAAAAAATAATAAAACAGGAAACAATGCCTTTAAGGGGAAAAGTTTATGGTACAGTTACTGCTGCCACAGCTTGAAAAAAACATATCTAAAAATGTTTGTAAAAAGCTCTATAGAGCACTGTTTCAATTTTCTCTGTAAATATTTTTTTGTTTCGTATGGTTTAGTGTTTAAAGGTACTTTTCACAAGAGCTTATGAAAAAAAATCCAGCTAAAATTATGTAATTAAATAGGAAAACTCTAGACTTAACCTCAAAGGTTTTTTAACATCTAAGAAGTATAGAATGTTCCAAAACAATTGACAAGTATTACATTGTTTTTTTAACAAAAAAAACACAGGAGAAAAATAAATATTTTCATACTAGCTAAACCTGCTGTTTTGTCTGTAAGTAAATGAACTGATCCAAAGAGAATGCAGTTGGTTCTTAACTCAGATAAGTTCCTTTTGTGGTAAGGTCCTATCTCCTACCCACCCTGGAGCTTTTTCGGCTACTCTAGTTATTTGTTACTCCCATTTGTTAAGAGACTTCTTCCATTATTTCCTGTCTGTTACTGGGTTTTGTTTTGTTTTTTGGTGGGTGGGGTGGGGGCTAGATTGCAGGACTGTTATGGCTGAAGATGTGCTCTCTCTGTCAGAGAGCTTGCTTTGCATGGTCCTATCGACCTAGGGACAGGGAAGAGCAACCCACTTGAGGTTATTCTCCTACCTTTGAAGAACATGAACTTAAGTATGAACCAACATTCCTTCTCCACACAATGTTCAAGCCTTCCTCATGCAAATACATGACCCCTGGTAAAAATTAGTTCTCGATTTTGGGGTAGGGGAAAGTCACAGCTAAATAAAAGTTCTCCTGCTGAACCTAAATAACAGCTGCTACAGATACGAATATAAAAGAAATTTCATTAGTAACATTTTGTAAGAGTTGGCAAATATTAACTATAAAAAAACTTAGAATATGCTGTGTATATTTATTGAAACTACACCCTCCCACAGAAGTTTTTGCACAAATTTTAAAAGCATTTTAGCAGTAGAGTCCCTTTTAGGCTTACATTCCAAAATGTGTTGGAAGCTGTTGTATGGAAACAAAGGTGCTTTATAAATAAAATTTAGGTCTTCGAGAAAAAAAATGCCTGATACCTAATATGCAAACAAGTACTATAAGAATGAAAACTGACAAAACTATATTCATGAACATTTGTTGGTTAGCAGAGGCATAAAAAATAATGATTTGCCTGGTATTAGGAGGTCTATCAGGAAGCAGTGTTCCTCTGATTTTGTTCCTGTAAATGAGAAGATTTAAATGAGAAGCATACAAACCATAACCTTTCAGATTATTTTTAATTTCTGTTCCAGTGTGGAGTCAAATATTTAGTAATCTGCAACAGGCAAAGCCACTATCCTGATACTTTTTGTAATGGTAGAAGGATAAAACTATGACGTCTTCAAACCCAGACTACAGTGCCATTGTTTTTAAATGTATAGGAGGCCAATGCTCACTGCTATGCCAACCTTTACCCCAGCTAGCCCTTCCCTATTCCCTCCACTCCAGATGCATTTATGTTTGCACACATGCAATTTAAATTTGACATGGAAATGAGTTTTGGTTAGAATTGGTAATGGAAACTGAAGCAGAACATTGCTGCCCCTTTCTTCAGCTTAATATCACCTTCCACCATGGCCAAGATGCTTTTAAAGAATGCTGTCAGACTCCCATTAAACACACTTGGGCAAATCGCTCTAGGCAGCTGTTTTTACCAAAGAATCTAACTAATCCTACACACCATTTCTCGAATTTAGTAGGGCTTGTTCTCAAATATGCACAGAACTGGGTCATAAGGTTACCATCTATACCAGCGTTTCTCAGACGCTGGCTGGTGTGCCGCGACGTGCGGCGACGAGAAGGGCGATTTGCATTGTCACGTGCCTGGCGGCTGCCAATAATCAACACTAACCCACCGGAAAGCAATATTTCTCCTCCTCTTTCCCAAAGCTCAGTGCAAACGAGCCTGGCGGCCGCCAATACACACCACTAACCCGCCGGAAAGCAATATTTGGCAAGTGTTTCTTACAGTCATAGGGCGGCACAGAGTTAAATTTTTTAACTTTTTTAATGGTGGTGTGCCTCGTGATTTTTTTCACGGAACAAGTGTGCCATGGCCCAAAAAAGGTTGAGAAACACTGATCTATAACCTCCAGTACTACAGAAAGTTGTTGAATATGTGCACTGGGAATGGGGCTATTGGTTTGTTTTTGTTCCTGTTTTTATTATATATTTTGGGCTTTAATTTTGTATTTTTTGGCTGTGAACCGTTCTGTGATCTGTGGATTAAGTGCAGTATAAATTTTAATTAAAATAATACTCTTAGATCCTCTACCAACAGCATGTTGGATGCTCAAGCTTCACAGTACTAAAAACACAAACCCTGAACATCTTGTCTATGCTAATTTTCACATTTAGTTTGTCTCTACTATGTCTTATAACTCTTATTATCTTCAAATCATTTGTTCTACAATTCAAATACTGTATAGCATGTGTCTAATGCTAAGGAAGTGGCTTGGGTGTTTCAGTCTGCATGCTCTAATTGGTTCAATAAAGAATTTACCCTTCCCTTAAGTTATTAAATATTCAATATAGTACAACTCAAAGATCAAACATTCACGATACTCAACAGTTAGATCCATTCATTTTAATTGGACTACTCTTAAGTAGAACTTAGTTGGATATAATCCTTTGATCTTAAGTCTGAATAAAACAGCATTTGTCTACTAAGCTTGATTCTAGTAGGAATCAGATATCTAAATGATTTAAGACTTCAACTCAGATGTGACACATTCTTACATTCTCTGAATTTGATAAATAAATTTGCCTGCATTTACCGAGGTTTTGAAAATGGCTATATAAATAGATGAAATAAGGCAAGAGAGTGCATTCTTAAATCTCCACACCCTGTTTGAGTGTAGGCAAAATTATGCAGCCTAGAATGTAACATTGTTATTATCAAATTAGCAGATAATAAAGCAAGTGCTCAAACTGCTTCTTTGTTGGCGTTGCTGTGCAGGTCTTTCCAGCCTCTGCAGCAGGCAAACAAGGAAAAGACCTCTGTGTTTGCTCAACAATGCTACCTCACTAGGAAAGGCAGAATTGGCTGAGATGTACATCCCCTTTCTGTGATACACAAAATATACTGTATTTAAAAACTTACAGTAAAGCTCAAATGTTCTACAATCTTCTCTGTGGGTTCTTCTAATTCACATGAGCGGCTCTCTTTCTTCTTACATCCTGTTATATCCGGAACTTCTTGCTGCACACTCCTGTCCTCTTTAAAGTTACATTTTGTTTCATCTTCATTGCCTCTTGTAAATTCTTCTATGCGGCTAGGTCTGTCCAGTTCAACCAGGCTTTGATCTGTGCTGTTCTCTATTCTATCAGTAGCTTGATCACCTGGTTTGGTATCTAATCCACTCTGCAAGAAGTAACATATTGCTGAATTTGTGGAACAGTATTAGGTCATCAAAAATCAACGAAAAATACGAACAGTGCAATCCCATACAAATATTCTCAGAAGTTCCACTGAGTTCAATGGGGCTGTCTCAGATATAGGATTGCAGCTTTAATGGGGTATCTCAATCTGTTATTTTAGTAACGGTCTTACTGTGAAAGGTGGTCCTTTTTGGATATATGTATTTATCTTAAGTGAGATTTGGCCATTATCTCTAAACCCTGCAACAACAGATTTTGTCATACCTCGGTTCCATTCTGTGAATGAGCCCTCTGATGCACAGAAACAAAACTGGACAAAGAAAAACCACTAAAGGGGACACAAATGACTCTCAATGAGAACAACCTTCTATGCTAAGACCAACATTACTTTTTCCTGTGGGTGTAATGTGGATGGGAGAGCCACGTGGCTGTCTACATATGAGAGATGGCTTGTTGAAGTACCTTTTTTTTTGCAAAAGCTATACCCCCTCTGAAACAAATGGGTATAATTCATAGTGATAAGTACAAGTGTTACATATGGACAACATGGCTGCTTGCCATATTTTATGAATGGGGTGTTTATGGAGAAAGGTGCAGCAGCTGCAGCCCTGGTATAAAAATGTGTAGTGTCTCATAAACCAATGAAATACAGGCTTTAATCCATCGAGCACTGCTGGAATTAGAAACCTTATTGCCTAAAGTGGTCAGGTGAAAAGAGGGAAATAGTGTGCTTGTTTGCCTGAATGTGTGCATTCTATGTATGTATCTTGACAGCCCTGTGAATATTCAAAAAGTGCCAAGCCCATTCAGTTGGGTAAGGAGGAGGAAAAGGAGTCCAGAAGTTTAGAGCTCAGAGGGAAAGATAGCAGAGACATTGCGGATGTTTTTTGAATGTGCCTGACACAGTAGAACATATTCTTTTCTACTGTCCATTGTACAACCAGCTACTATGCAAATGCATGCTATTGCATTTTTTGGGTAGTTTAACATCATGGCACAATGAAAATATCAGATTCTATCTGTATGACATTAACCTGGAAGTAACTGCAAGGGTGGCTGAGTTTTTATCAATAGTATCTCTGAGTGGTGAATGGCACTATTAGCGGGAAGAAACTCCAATGCAAACCCTCATTATTACATATTTTTACATGGCTGTTTACTTGTATATATTTTAAATTTTTATATATGGATGTTTTATGATGGGCTATATTTGTAATCCCTAATACTGTAAAGTATTTGTAATGCTTAATAAAGTATTTGTAATGCCTAAAGTAAGATAGAGAATAAAACTAGATAGCAGAGAACAAAAGCTCTTCTGCCCTTTGATAAAAAAGGTAGTGATCAGAGAGATAAACAGATACGGTAGATAACAGGGGAAAGGCAGTAAAAAAGCTGTGGAGACTGAAAGACTCCTCCCTTTAATATAAAACAGAACTATGACCACAGAAAAGGATATAAGCAGAAGGAGCATATAAAGACAGCAGGTCCGAGAGAGAAAACAGAGAAACTTCAGAAAGAGACAATCAACTGGGCCTGCTCCAAGCAAAGGCAGAAAACAAAGTGAGGTCTGACAAAATCTGTTATGTCATAGGGTTTCCAGGCTTCAAGCTACAGGAGACATCCAACACCCAAGGGAGAAAAGTTTCTTACAAATAAGTCTGAAACATCTATTAAGTAAAAAATATAATATCAATTTGATATTCAAACATACTAGGAATTAAGTGTTTTTCTTAAGACGTTTCATTTAGTACCCCGCCCAACATATTATCTATCAACTTACAGGACAGTCTTCACTGTTCTTTTTTTCTGTTTCTGTTTGTGAATTTACTTCTTCTGAAGACTGAAAAAACAAGGTGAATCAAGGTCATTAAATAAGGCTACAAACCCCCAGCTAGGTCTCACTGAACTGAATGAGACTGACTTCCGAGTAGACATGTTTAAGTGCACTATACATCTTATTAAACCTAACACGTTTTAATAAAGTTAGTTCCATGCATTAAAACAACTGTAAACAGTTTTGTTCCAACTGGCTTTCCCAGCTGGATAAATGAGTGTCTACCATAAGTGTCTATTTTGTTAGGATTTTAGTCTTGCTTTAAATTTATTTGCTGTTTTTGTTACTCTTAGGTGAAAATTGTGTTAAGGTGTTTTTTAGAAGGCAGTTACAAAATTAGTGCATCCCTAGTTGGTAGTTGAGGTGCCTGTAAAGAATTGTTTTTAAAGCAGATTAAACCTCCTGCGTTAATAATTACAGTACATAAAATTGAGTTCTTTTTCTCATTATTTGCAATAAAGATTCCAAACTGAATTGTTTAATTCCCATATACATCTCCTAAGAGTATAGTTCTCAAACAGGAGAGAACATGGCATGCAAATTACCAACTTCCTGGACCCAGGAACTACTCATCCACAGAGCTTCCATTTTGCTAAGATTCAGGCTCAGTTTATTTGCCCTTATCCAGTCCACCACTATATCCAGACACCAGACACCAGCTTTTTTTGGCCATTCTCAAGTCAGGAATTGCATAGAACTGGGCATCATGAATGTAGTTATGACAGCTTGGTCCAAAATTCCTAATGACCATTCCCAACTGGTTAATGTAGATGTTAAATAGCACTGGAGACAGAGTGCCCTGTGGCACCCATAGGTCATGCTTCCCTTGTCCTTTTCCCAACAGAGGTCATCCATTAGGGTGACCAAGGCAGATTCAGTTCCAGATCTAGATAACCTGATTTCTTCAGAAACGCCTGCAGCTGCGTCACCATGACACTCAAGGTATTTGTGATTGGGCAGTTGTTGTTAAATAGCACAGGGTCCAGGGTGGTTTTTTTCAGGAATGACTATACTGTACTATTACCTTCTTCAAGATGTCTGGCATAACCTCCTCATGAAAAGATGCATTCATCACACCACGAACCTATCTAGTTGCACCCCTCTAGCTAGCTTTAAACAGCCATGAACTAAAATGGTCCAAAGGGCATCTTTTTGGGTGCAGACTCACAAGCACCTTGTCAATGCCATCCAGCTAAAAAAACTGAAAATGATCCCAAAAAATGTGGCTTGATGGAAACTTCACTTAGGACAGCATCAATCATGGCATCTAGCTCACTACAGAGCCACTTTCATTTCCACAGCAGGCAGAATTATGTGCTGTAGCACATGTTTGGTAATCTTTGAAGTGGGACTTCCACCCTTTGTGCTCCAGCCAGCGTCTAGCTTCTTTCATCACATGAAGTCCTGAGTCAGAACAGCAAGAGCAGTTTCAGTATGGAAATAGTCCTAGGTTCTACAACACAATGCCAGAGACTGCCTCCACTTGCTTAGTCTGGGAGGCTGCTGGACAACAATATATATAACACATCACCTGATTGCAAAACCTAAATATTACCTTTACTGAAGCATCTCCTCTGTCATAAGGTCCTCTCTTGATGGAGTAAATATTGTACATATTCTCCATATTTTCTATAATGTTGACACCATTTTCACCTGCATCATTTGGTTGCAGATGTAGCATTTGTTCTTGTAATGCTCTGGTCCTTGGAGGAAGGGCAGGAGGCGGCTGTTTATCCCTTGGAGGAAGTGCAGGAGGCAACTGTTTGCCCCTTGGGGGAAGCGCAGGCGGCTGTTTATCTGTTGGAGGAAGTGCTGGAGGTGGCTGCTTGTCTGAGTAGCTTAACATCCTTAGCGCATTCACTGAGCTTCCAGCCCCAAAGCAGAAACCCTACAGAAGAGACACCCTTGTAAGTACTCTGACAAACTTTGTTTCCACTCCTCCTTTTAACATTGTTTTGTTTTGAAAATAGGATCCTCAAGATCTGTGTTCCTATATATTCACTAAAAGATAAAATTTTCAAGAGATTTTCTTCATTATCAACTATTTTTAGTCATAGTGGAAATAGTGTTTCTGTAACTGCCCTATGTAACAGAGAATTAAATTCTTAGGCTTACTTATATTCATATTTGATTAGAATAGAGTTTTATAAATGAGTATTAACAATTTACTTTTAGTCAGTCCACCTAACAGAAAATGCCAAATTATGTACTACTGCTGTGGCATTCATGTTAAATAATCAAATTTTCTATTTCATAAATCTTTAAATATGGATAATTTAATTGTTCCTTTGTGTTCTAGAATACTTCACTATGGAGAAAGATTAAACTATCCTTGAAAAAGAAATTGCTATTTAGGCCCCAAAATATTAGCTGTAGATGTCAACAAGTTAAGTCTTCCTTAGCTTGTAACACTTCTTTCTTAGGACTAGAAAGAGCATCATTATACAATCACAGCTGCCTCGTCTTGCACAAACAATTGTGCTAGAACTAAGATGCTATTTCTGGAACTACCTTGTCTATCACTCACAGGTAAGTGGCTAATTGTACCTTTACTTAGTCTTACTGGTGTTAAATTGTTGAGCAAGTCCATTGCTAGTTGTATCTACTTTCACAATTTCTAATCCATGTGTGCAGCATTGGATACCTCATGTGTCTGTGCATGTACATACCAAAACTGCTATTGCTATGATCACTAGCACAGGAATATGTAGCAGCAATGGAATCTCTTTCATGAGTGCTTTAATAAATTCACCAATTCCTTGACCTATGTGCTTCAATGGCTCCGTTACAAAATTGGTAAATGTAACAGCCAACGCCTAAAACCAGACAGAAAGTAAAATTAGAATGCTAGTGAAGCTGTCAGAATCAAACAAAATACAAATGAGTCGGTTAGAAATAGAGAATACCTTTGTTGGAGGAACAAGCCAAATAGGATTTACTAATACGGTTTCATAATACTTTTGACAAGGATCATCTTGGAACGTCATCGAGCTTCTAAACCATTCTATAGTTAAAAAGCAACAAGTCATACAACTAACCACAAAAATAGCAAGTATATTTTGGCTGTAAGGATGAATGAATGAATGAATGAATGAATAAATAAATAAATAAATAAATAAACAAAACAGATGTTTTCAGTGTGTAATAAGAAGTCATATATAGACAGTGAGGAGGATGTAAACACTTATATATACTTGTCTTATCAGAGGAAATGATACAAGACCTGGAAAGAAATGATTTTCTAATATTTATACCAACACTCAGGGTATTTTAATGTATATTTGCTAAACTGGTGGTAAGTCCAGTCTTGAGTGGAAGACATGGCTGAAGCACAATTTGCAGAATGGAACACATCCACCCCCAACCTGCCAGATTGGTATTTGGCTGCTGTGGCATAAACCACTGAGCCTAGGGCTTGCCAATCGGAAGGTTGGTAGTTCAAATTCCCACAACGGGGTGAGCTCTTGTTGTTCAGTCTCAGCTCCTCCCAACCTAGCTGTCTGAAAGCACGTCAAAGTGCAAGTAGATAAATAGGTACTGCCCTAGCGGGAAGGTAAATGGTGTTTCCGTGTGCTGCTCTGGTTTCGCCAGAAGCGGCTTAGCCATGCTGGCCACATGACCCGGAAAAATGCTCTGCGGACAAACGTCAGCTCCCTCGGCCAGTAAAGCGAGATGTGTGCCGCAACCCCAGTGTCATTCGCGTCTGGATTTACAGTAACTGTCAGGGGTCCTTTACCTTTACCTTTTTAGGTAAGCAATATAGGGGAGGGAAAATGGTAAAAGGGCTAAACAAATGGCAAATGGTGCTTTCTTTCCTCAAGAGGAGGAAGTATCCATACCTTGGTCTGCTGCCAAATACTTAGTCCTATTTATTTGCTTTTAGTCCTGTTTTGTTCTGATTAGGTATATAAGTAAAATGTAACAGATACAGAGAAACTTGTCACTTTCCCTTGGTATTCTCTTCCCCAGGCCCTTTTCTCCTAGCCCTACCATGGGAGAGTGTAGGAGACAAACGTTTTTAGAAGTTTGCTAACCTAGATTATCACTCAGTTCTTCTCCCAAATGGCTATTTGGTTTAGCAGAAGCACTAGAAGAGTGCAATGGGCTGAAAAGGCCAAGGGTGATGCTGAACTTCTCCAGAATTCATTTATGTCTTCATTCCCCTTCGTGTCACTAAAATGCCTTTCTCTGTCATTTTTTTAGATGTTCAGCAGACCAGACCCTAGTCTATAGTTAAAAAACTAGTTTGGGCTCAACAACAAGCAGGCAATATGTCTTCTGTAGATATTTCAAGGAGCACATCTACCTGACAATTATACTAAATGAATCTACCACCAGGAAAGAGATTCATTTCAGAAGATTATCATTGAGCCAGCTGTATGAATGACACAGCCCAACTAAGCAAGTTGAAATGCAATGTTTCAGGAATAATTATGTTTGAATCATTATATTGGCACAAGGAAGAAGTGACCCAGAGAGGAAAATCAGCAATATCAGAAATGTGTTGTTGGCATCTGTCTGTGTTGAGAGACAGTGCGCAGCCAGGGGTGAAGCCAAACCTCTGCATTAGCAGCACCGAAGTGACCTTGCCGGAACACAAGCCTGAGCAATGTGTATGGAGGTCCTTAGATGTCTAGACAAAACTAACCAAAGGAAAACAAAGTAATATGTTTGGCAACAGCTTAGAAGCAGAAGTTGCTGGAAGGAGGCATACAAGGAGCCATCCAACCGTCTTAGGTACTCCACTCCAGATTTGTGTAGGGTTTAGAGCCAATCTTAAATATAAGCTTAAATGTTTACTAAATCAAACAAGCAATAATTTATTTAACCCCTCCTCAATCTGGCTGGGTTTCTCCAGCCACTCTGGGCAGCTCCCAACAGAATATTAATTATAATAATAAAGCGACAAAACAGCAAACATTAAAAACTTCCCTAAACAGGGCTGCCTTCAGATGTCTTCTAAAAGTCAGATAGTTGCTTATTTCCTTGACATCTGATGGGAGGGCATCACAGGGCGGGTGCCACTACCGAGAAGGAAATCTGACATGGAAAGTTAGCAAGCAAAACAAAAACACCTCACCTATTAGACCATCACTCCAGTGGATCTTCTCAGCACATACAGTATCAAATTTTTCCATTTTTGCCACTTCAGCTTGATGCTGAGCAAAGGCTACCTACAACAGAAACAAAAGGATTTTAACAATTTAACAAAATTGTTAAATCAATTTCATTTTGGAATCTTTTTTTAAAAAGTGGATGAAAATCCCACTGCCATCTTTTTCCAAAGAGCCTGTGGGAAGCTCCTTATGACTTACTATTTTATTTATTTTTGTACTGTATTAATGCAATATGATGTTACTTGTAAAGTGTCTTGGTAGGATTCGTATCCTAAAAGCAGGATATAAATAAATCCAACTAATATACTTCCAATTGCGGCTGCAACTTTCATATAAAATAAAATGCATAATTCAAAGCTATTAAAAGTCTACTTCTTAAAACATATGATTACTCAAAACAGATTGCACACATATGGCTCTTGACGCCAAGCACTCTTCTTTCTGTGACTGAGCCATAAGATTACTGAAAAATAGCAGAGGGGAAAGAGTCTATTGGACCTGCTGCAGCACACTGTTAATTTTATAAGATTGGCACACAGAACAAGAAAAGTTCAAAACTACTGAACTGCTAGTAAATCATGGAGAAGGAAAGACCAATGTGCCAATCTCAATAGACTGTAATGAGAACGAATCTGACACATTTTAAAAGTTTTGCACAAGTGTCCCCAAATAGCCTGATTATTACTGGATCAATATCAAAATGTGCAAGATAAGAACATTTTATGTTTTAAGGGTAGCAAGTGTGGTAGCCTGAGTTTATATTGAGCCCTGTTATGATTTAAGTTACTGAGCTAAATTGTAAGTGGCACAATATTTTCTGTATTTCCAGGGCACACTGATATCCACTTCCCCATTACTACTTAATAAACACTAATAATTGTTTACCTTATATAGGTACATCCAGTTCCACCCAAAACTGATGAGAAAACTTATGAATAAAACACGTTTGAGCTGTGTAAACCAACCAATGCGTGTCCATAGTTCCGTAGCAACTATTACTGAAATGCACACTAAACACAGAAGTACCTTTTAGAAAACAAGAGAAAAAGAGATAAATTGCAAAATAATTATAAAAGCCAAGGCCATTTAAAATGGGAGGAACTTACATTTTTAGCAGTGAAGCATTTTAAACATTTATCTGATAACAGACAAATCTTCCATTCAGCTTCTGCTTGAGGGAATCATGAGCAGTATGCATTAAAAGGATTATGGGGTGGGGTGGCAGCAGCCTCATTTTCGTTTCTTGAAGTAAAACTGATCAATGTGGAACCATTATCGTGTTGGTGAACATTTATTAAACTTCATATTCTAACAGCTATAACTTCTTTTCATTTACAATAGCTTGATGGCATCCAAATGTGAACTGAAATTTAAACAGATGCAATTCAATCATCACTCGGCCACGAAGCTCACTGGTGGATCTTGGGCCAGTCACTCTCAGCCTACAGCAGGCATAGGCAAACTCCGGCCCTCCAGATGTTTGGGACTACAACTCCCATCATCCCTAGCTAACAGGACCAGTGGTCAGGGATGATGGGAATTGTAGTCCCAAACATGTGGAGGGCTGGAGTTTGTCTATGCCTGGCCTACAGGGTTGTTGTGGGGATTGAAGAAGGGGGAAACAATGTGTAACACCTTGACCTCCTTGGAGAAAAAGGAACAAACAAGGTTACTTTATGCAACAAACAGTTACTTTAGACTTTTGCAGTACATACCCCATGAAGCTGCACTCAAGACAATGCTACAAATTTTGAACTGATTCATATCCCTTTATTTTTGCACACCCAGACATAAATGTGGTGCTGAACTCATGGTAGGAAAGCATTCATGGCTAATGGGCTGGAATTTGGATCACAAATTAAGCAGTCCTGACCTACTACTGCTGCCTGAAAACATTAAAAGACACTCAGCCTTCAGTGGGACAAAGCACTGCATATAGGTTTTATCTTTTTCTGTCTGGTCCAAGCGAGGTACCTATTGGCTGTAGAAAAACACCTTACTGCAGAAAAATTATCTTACCATAAAGACATTATATGCGTCAGCCCCAAATGTGTCCTCAAACTTCCATTTCCAAACTTCAGCATGATGATGCCTAAAGTTAATCAGAATATCACTGAGTGCATCATCCAAAGCAGCTGATTTCCAGCCCTCTTCATTAAGGAACCTGTTGATTTCATTAAATGTCTGTCTTGTAAGGATAATCTCAGCATCATAATGCACATCTCCAGTGTTATCATCAGGCTAAAAAACAACACAGTTGAATTGGAAACTGACATTTCTTGCAAATAATAACAAAGTAATCTGACTGTTAATCATAGCTAAGCAGAGCCTTACTAAATCACACTGACTGACTGCTGTAGTGACAACGTCAAAAAGCAAAGTATACAGTTTATGTGGTTACATTCTGGGGATTACGCCTAAAGCCAAAATGGTTCAATGGTGGGTGGGACTGCTAGTCTTTTTCTCCAGATGCTCCCCCCTTTCCATTAAAAGAAAAATATTTTGCCAAGCGTGTAAATCTGAATGCTCACAAGTTAAATGCATGTAAGCTGCTGTGCAAGGACTAGTCTGTCAGATAAGACCATAATTAGGATTGTGATTTCTCTGTTTAATATTTTCTAAGTACACATTCACCTATTCTAGTCTCAAAACCAGGGCAAGCCCAATACATTTTGGCTCCTAAGACAAACCACAAAATGGTGTAGCCCCTGCTCTGCCAAGGAAGAAGGGGCAAGTGAAGATCTACATCGACAATAGCAGGTAATGCATTCCTTGCAGACCAGATGTGCTGCCTTTGTGGGTCCTGTTGTCTGAGGTAGCCGCTTCACCTTACCTCATGGGTGGGCTGACCCTGATCAAACCTATTACCCAGATTCACAGATAAAGCTGTTGATGTACAGTATCAACAGAAGATGGGAGTTCTGTGAAAATCATATATCAAACCTAATAGTTATAGAAGTCCCAGGTCAGGGGTTATTACCAAAAAAAAAACCCAAAAAACCAACCCCGGGGCCAAGGACTGGTTGTGGAAACCTTTTGCAGCCCAAGGGCAGCATTCCTCCTGGGAAACCTTCTGGGGACTGCATGGCAGTGGTGGGTAAGGTTTGAGGCAAAAAGTAGGAACTGTAGAGCAACAGATATGACTCTTACCTTTTTTACAGTTGGCTACATTAAGAGGTTTATACATATCTCTCCACCATCCAAGCAAGCAAGCAAGCAAACACACACACACACACGCAGCATTAGCACAGCTCAATGAGACAATCGAGTTAAGCCAAAGCACTTGAGAAAAGGGTAGAGCAGGGTTGGTGAGGGGTGTGGCCTGGGAAAGAAGCATTGCCTGGGAAGAATCCTGAGGGCCAGACAGTTCAGCCCCAAAGGCACCTCTAGGAGACTTTGCCCAAGACAAAGTCTATATAAGCCTAGAGAACCAAACCCATTTTATCCACGTATATAGGATGTTGGTTTTATGTAAGATTACTTGTTAGCCACATGAAAGCAAAGTAAAAATAAGGGAAAAAATGAATAAATACATGGTTGGGTTCTATGACATACTTACTATTCCCCATCTTAACAATATACATGCTGCTTTCATAGACACTTCTAATAATATATTTTAATCTTTAAATGAGCGAATGTATATAACAATAAGAATGTTAGTTTATTCAGATACTCACAAGACCAAGTCTTCCAGCTTCAATTAAAATCTTATTCAAATATCTCTTGAAAACATGGATGCTATTGCTTTCATATAACTTGGCTTTATCTTTCTTTTCATATTCTTCAAGCTGCAAATATAAAGTGTTTCAATATCACATTTTCCCAATCTTAATTCATGTAGTATATAATACGTATACTGTGGCCAGACAATGCTTTAGCCAAGCAATAATTCATTGAAGTGTGTATATTGATTAGACTAACACGTAGGCTAATGTTCACATGTAGGCTAAGGTTCATCAATTGCAGAGGCACTCTGGACTTTAATAATTCAAATCTACTTGCTGAAAGCATCCCAAAAACACAGTTCAAGATCTGTTCAAGAGATTAGACTCCAGACAAGTATTGAAACCTATTTCAAAAATGAGACTTGTGACCCATCAGCTAACAGGTGCATAATGAGCTTCATGCTTTTGATGCAGGGTGGATAAAAATCAATGATTTTTTTTAAAAAAATCAAAAAAATCGGATTTTTTAAAATAAAATGCCTTTTGAGGAAAATATATTACCATCCAAAGGTTGTTCCATCATGAAATAAAGATTAGTTTTTAAATTATGTAGACTAAGGTTGTATATGTTTAATTTTTGGGGTAAATAAATCCCATTAATCCATTCACAATGTCATGCTCTTCCAGAGGTTTTTGTAAGATTATTGGGCAGTTTCTCTGCCTACAAGATATTATCACAGATGCTTGGTTTACTTTTGCAGTTCTCAAAACTGAATTTGACTCAACAGAGATCACATGCCTCTTCTTCACAGCAAAAATGTTATAACATGAACAGAGTTGAGAAAAAGACCTTAATCCTATTGTTCTACAAACCTATGAATACAGAAACAACCCCTTCAGTGCTAAGTTTCAAGAAGTTCACTGAACAGAATAGAAACAATATTTTTCTGATTGTTTGGAGTAGACAGTATTTAAGTTTCTCATGTGTAGGCTGGGCTGACAGTCTAAGTTTCTTAAAATATATATTTTTTGTTTTTGTTTAGCCAAATTAGTTAACAAACATGGATGTTTGTTTAAACAAATAACATATGCTGTAATGTTATTGTTTCAGTTGAATAAATTATTTAAATTGTTATTAATGATTATTTTTCTCCTTCCTAAGTACAACAGTAAAGTTGTCCAAATATGAATGATTAACCTATTAAACTGGGGATAAAAAACTAATATGAAAAGTTGTTATTCTAAAAATCTTAATCTACTTGCATATTAAAGTTAAACCAGAAAGAATTAGTCTTTATGTAGAAAACTACGATTTAAATCAAGCCTTACTGACTAGTGATTTAAATCAGTTTGATTTAAATCAAATCCACCCTGTTTTGATGTCTGCTGAAATATAGAGTTATCAAGCAACTGGCAGCTTACGATATATAGCTGGTGAGCCAGATTCAGCTTGGTGGGTCAAAAACTATACATGCCTATTATAAACAAAGGTCAATGTCCCAAGGAGAAGTCTATGTTTCTACATCCGATCTTCTGCATATACAGGGGCTGTTGTGGTAGATCTTCATAGTAGCTCGACTCTACATAGCAGCTAATAATACAATAATAAATACTGCCTTGCAGGCACTCATACTGCAATCCCACATTTACCTGGAGTTAAGTCTCAGTGAACTCCATGGGACTAACTTGTATGTAGTCGTGCAGATTATTGTGCTGTAAATGTACAAATCTGTACCTGTTGATGTCAACAATGAAACTCTTGACTGATTTAAATAAAATTGGATTGTGCACCAAATAGTTAAATAAGAGTATTGATTTTTACCACCACCTATCAATATGAATGCTTACCCAGGAATATATTTCCTGTGAAGGTGATAGACCAGGCATCCCCAAACTTCGGCCCTCCAGATGTTTTGGACTACAATTCCCATCATCCCTGACCACTGGTCCTCTTAGCTAGGGATCATGGGAGTTGTAGGCCAAAACATCTGGAGGGCCGCAGTTTGGGGATGCCTGTGATAGACCAACAAGATCTGAATTTATGAAAAGAATATGTGAACAATATTTTCATAAATAAAGCAATAAATTAAATATGAAGCAAACAATTAAATACATGCAAACAAACCTTAAGAATTAAAGAATCTAGTTGCTTTTGGCACATGGAAACATCCACAGTATTTTCTTCTACCACTGATTTTTGGGGAACTTTCTTATCTTCAGAATCATCCTGGTTTACCTGCAGTAACTATAATCATAGGCATTTCTTAATCTTTCTACTGTAATTAATATATAGACCAAAAATCTCATATCAATATGGTTGCTTCATTTTGCATATTTATTGGCAAAAGAGTAAACAAATAAAAGAGAGAACTCAACAAAATTTGTTACTCATTGCTGCTGAATGCATGAACAAGAAATAATATCAACAAAACAATTTAACTAATTATATTGTTTGTAGTATAAATATGCTAACCAAAATGTATTTTCCCTCTTATTTATTGGCTTCACAGCTCAATGGTATTTTGTGTAAATCCAACTGGTGCGATACAAGTTTCATAATATATTATTATTATTATAATTTATTTTTTTATACCCCAGCCATCTGGCTGGGTTTTCCCAGCTACTCTGGGCAGCTTCCAACAAAATATCAAAAACACAGTAAAACACCAGTCATTAAAAACTTCCCTAAACAGGGCTGCCTTCAGATGTCTTCTAAAAGTCAGATAGTTGTTTATTTCCTTTCCTTCTAAAAGTCATAGTTGTTTATTTCCACAGGGCAGGCACCACTACTGAGAAGGCCCTCTGCCTGGTTCCCTGCAACTTCGCTTCTCGCAGTGTGGGAACTGCCAGATGGCCCTCAGCGCTGAAAGAAGGAGACACTCCTTCAGATATCCTGGGCTGAGGCTGTTTAGGGCTTTAAAGATCAGCACCAACCCTTTGAATTGTGTTCAGAAACGTCCTGGGAGCCAATGTAGGTCCTTCAAGACTGGTGTTATATGGTCTCGGCGGCCACTCCGTCACCAGTCTAGCTGCCGCATTCTGGATTAGTTGTAGTTTCTGGGTCACCTTCAAAGGTAACCCCACATAGAGTGCATTGCAGTAGTCCAAGCGGGAGATAACCAGAGCTCTTGCGAGACGGTCTGCGGGCTGGTAGGGTCTCAGCCTGCGTACCAGATGGAGCTGGTAGACAGCTGCCCTGGACACAGAATTGACCTGCGCCTCCATGGACAGCTGTGAGTCCAAAATGACTCCCAGTCTGCACACCTGGGAATCCTCCACACCTGCCCGTCTCCTGTCCCCCCGAAACAGTATTTCTGTCTTGTCAGGATTCAACCTCAATCTGTTAGCCGTCATCCATTCTCCAACCGCCTCCAGACACTCACACAGGACCTTCACCACCTACACTGGTTCCAATTTAAAAGTGAGGTAGAGCTGGGTATCATCCGCATACTGATGGGTTTCCCATATTCACTGGGAGTCCCATCCCAGCAGAAGCTGCCCAGTATCCCATTCAAAACCACAATCTGTGCACTCATGACAGGATGTGCATAGAGAATTACCCCAAGCCCTCCTTTCACATGGTACTGCATGTGCAACTGAGAGCATTCAGAGATTACTATTTTTTTCAAAAACAAATGAAAAAGAAAATACCAATGAAATGTGAAAGAGAATTTGGCAGCCTTCAAAATCAACCAACTACTACTTCCTTCCAATCCCATTTTTGTAATTACCATACTCTGTTTGATTCTAAAGGTGCAGTCAGAGCTCAGTAAGACACCCCTATCAACTAAAAGGTTGATCATTATGGTAAAATGGAATCGTTCCAGTAAGAAAAAACAATGTTCAACTCTAGGTTCATTAAATTGTTACAGTATGTGTCCTGTAAGGGAGGCAATCCAGACATCCATGGTAAGCAGGTTCTTCAGAGGGCATCAACTCAAATTCAAAATGTGTACCTTATCAGGCTTTCTCATGGTTCCTGAAGCTGCATCATAGTTCAGCATGTCTGTTGGATCAACCCAGTCATCATTTTGAGTTTCGCTCCCTCCTATCAGCAGGATTACACACAGTATCAAAGGAACTAGCATCATCTGTCACAAAACACAATTGATGGTTTTAGCAGAATCAAAATCCTCTGGGACAAATTTTAACTATTTAGTGCTGAGCATTCAAGGTAATTTGCCTATACCATATGGTTACTCTAGTTAAGAAACATAGCAATATAACTTAATTTACTTGTTAAACTTGCACCCTATCCTTTATACAAGTAACTCGAGAGTTATCTCTTGCAGGCCCCATTAAATTATATCTGCTTAGCTTCCAAACACCTTCAAAAAGTTGATCTGCAGCATAATTTTACATGAACATTAGATTAGATTAGAACTAGTATGTGTGGAAGTCTGAGGTTGCACACTCAAAGGAGCGTCATAAAGTCTAGTAAACTTTACCCTAAATCATGGTTGCGAAACTCTAGCATATGTATGGACAAAGGCAAATCTGATAAAAACAAGCTGTATTAAGCTCCAGTTAAACTTAAGTCATATTACCCAAGCCTGACCACAGATGTGTTGGTTATTGCTACAAAAAACCCACACCTCTCAGCTCGGCGTGCGGGCCATCTCAACAGCCTGGGGGGGGGGGCTCTCCCCAGTCTGGCCAACAGAGCGCAAGAGATTGGGGGGGGGGGTTGATCCATCTGCTTGCCCAGAGCGCAAGGGAACATCTGCCTCTTGGGAGTGAATTTAACCCCGCATTTTGAATCCTGGGGCCCAGATTCTTTTGCTATTTACTCCCCCCCCCGCAAAAAACCCCACATACCTTTGAGTCACAGAGGCAGGGCTTTTTCCGCCCGAACTCAACTCCGGCACCTCTCAGGTGGGCGCCACTGCCATTATAAGAGAACAAGGGAGATTCATGGGGATATCCGGCTCCTCTTTTTCTATAAAAATAGCACGGGTCACAGGGATTTGTCTTTTCCTCCCCCCACACCATGGATAGGGTTGGCCACCGCCACCGAAAAGGAAAGCTGCTGCTTTGAAAAGCGGCGACAACCAGGTGGGAGTGTCAGACTCCCGCCCACACCCATGCCTGCCTGCCTGGCTGAGAAGGAAAACGCTTCTCGCCCGCATTAGACGCCGTGCAACCATCTTGGGGGGGAAATGAAAAGGGGAAGGCGGAACGACAACCCTGGAGAGGGAAAATGCCTCGTCATCCAGGCCCGGGGGGAGCGGGGAGAACGAAAAAGGAGGACCGAAGCCACAACCGCTGGCTAGCGGGGCATCCCCGCCTGAGGGAAAGAGGCAACGGACGGAGGAAAGCTGAGGAAACCACCACGCCCACAATCAACGGAAACACAACCCCCTCCCCCTCCGCCGCATTAGCAACGCGCGCGCTCCACCTGAGGGATTCGCTTCGCCAACCGCCAACGGTTCCTCGCGCTTTTAAAAACAAGCGAACGAAGGCAACGGACCCGCCGCCGCCTCGCAACTTCCGGCGGCTTCGGCCCAACCGCGCATCCTCGGATCCGCGCGCTCGGCCGTCATCCGCCTCGGTCTAGCGCTCGGCGGCTTCCTTAGCTTGCGCCTCTCGATCGGCGGTCGACTTGGCTCGCCTGCTGCGGGCGCTCTGATACTAGCCGCGTGATAGGGCGGCGGCGAGGTTGGGATACTTAAGTTTCCACCGTTTAGGTCGGCAGGGCTTTCTTGCCTTTACGCGCGCGGGGTTGTGCTGCAAAAGAGAGGGCAGTTCTAGCCAGAGTGCAAAAGCAAAGGTACTGCATCTTATTTCGATTTAGAGTGCTTTTGTTCTTAAACTGTTAGGTTTTACTGGTTATTGTTTAGTCGTTTAGTCGTGTCCGACTGCAATAACACTGCTTAGCCTATTTGCAAAACTAAGCAGGGTCCGGTGTGGTTTCATATTGGATGGGATTCTGGGAAACCGCTTGTTGAGATACTGTACCTACATTGTACTAGGGGGTTGGTCCTGAGGGTCCCTTACAACTCCATGGTTCTGCGAAACCCGGGCGGAATTGCAGCTGGTGTACAATACTACAAAACGGCCGAAAAGTGTAGTAGCCCTGTCCTCTTTGGCGGGAAGCCGCTTTAATTTAGAAGTACCCACTGATAGTAATTATTTAACTTCCCTCTATTGTCACATCCTCAAGCTTCATTTAAGCTGTATAGTTTGTTTGTTTTTAAGTGTATTGCCTTTATAGTATAACTTTTAGATAGACCAGCCAAGATTTTAGGCACCCCCCTACATGAATTTGACCAAAC
The DNA here is from genome assembly GCF_965207765.1 of Zootoca vivipara. Lineage (NCBI taxonomy): Eukaryota > Metazoa > Chordata > Lepidosauria > Squamata > Lacertidae > Zootoca > Zootoca vivipara. The sequence goes on along the minus strand of NC_142590.1, from coordinate 16,662,530 downwards.
TGCGGGAGGCAGTGGATGACAGGAGTGCCCGGTGTGCTCTGGTCCATGGGGTCATGAAGAGTTGGACATGACTAAACGACTAAACAACAACAACAAATCCTGTCATGCACTGGTTTTCCAACTAGTGGATTGGGAGAGTTGCAGCCTGATCTAAGTTGGGTCACAACAGCAGCATGCAAATATATGTTAAATGATTAAGAAAATTTCAGGTTTAGCTCCTGAATTTTCCTGTTAATGATCTATTTGTCAGGGAAGTGCATGCCTTTGCCAGTGTATGTTCCTACTGCCTTGTTGCAAATATTTGTTTTGTTTTGGAAGGTTAAGTAACCCGAGACTTAAGCTGCATACACACTTACCTGTTGAAAGTGTGAAACCATATACAGGTATCTGAATAAGGTATTATGCATACTTGTTTACAACTCGCTGCTTTCAATCCACATGCATTATAGATCCTGCCATCCACAAAGGTGGGTATGGTTAGGTGATACACACTGGAAATCCCTCCCTTCGATAGGGTTTCTTATGCTTTTTCTATACACACCTATACAATATCTCCCACGGGAACTTTGGTACCTGTGTGTTGTACCAAATTATAACTGTGGTTGTAATTTGTACGTTAATATTATTGGACAAGTTCAGATTTTCAGACAAGCTGAAAAAATCAGGAACTGTCAGTTAATATTGCTATTTTTCTAGGAAAAAAGGTGTGGGAGCTCACCATAAACACCTCCCTTGTTCTTTTAGAATGGCCCTTGCCCACTTTGAAATAGGCATTAAGACCTCTGGAATATGTGGGTATTTTCCTCCCTGCCTGAAGGAAAGCCACCCAAGCACACTCATTGAGTTGGCAATCTAGAAAGCCCTGAAAGAGGAGTAGCCACATGCACAAGACTAATTGAAAACACATTTACCTTAATTGAGATCAGGAGCAATATTTTTAAAATTTTCCCATTCCTTGTTTTAGAACAACATCCTTAGTGCAACATATAATAATTAATGTATGACATCTTTGAGCATAGAAATGCCCAAATAATTTCTCCCTATTGGGTGTCAAAGTCTTTATTGAGTTTAAAGCACATATACATTTCTATGGTAACCTCAACTTTTTATGATAGTTAAAAAGGTCTTGCTACAGTGCACATAATTTAAGAACCAAATCTTAACTGTACTTAAAATAAATAACCTAAATATTTAAGAATTTAATTTAAAAGCATAACTGTACAATATGAAAATATAAACAATACATAAAACATAATACTCTAAAGATATTTAGAAATAAATTTGTAATTCTGTATTATATAGACAGTGCAAGAAATTTTTTAAAAAAATTCAAATAAGCCTCTGAACTGGGAAATCATTTACTTTTACATTATCATGCAGACTTGGCATTTCAAGCCATGCTGTTGCCTTTAATATGGTACTCTACATGCACACACAAGAGAAACAGCATGTGCAGCCAGAGGTTGCTTTGAAGATTTCATCATAGTCATTTGCACAGTTACAATAGCAAGCTACTTCTCAGTTTCATATATATTAAAATCTTCAGCAATACAATCTGTTCTGATAGAAACTTCAGAGAAATTCCTAGCTGCATAGTTTTCTCTCATATGTGTATGAGGGTTTGAGGGATCGTGGCTGTAGTTATTAAAATTACTGTTACTAACCATATCCAACTGCATGCTTTCTTTCCTATGGTACCTTACAAAGAGGTATTTTGTTGCATTCAAAAGTTTTAACATCTCTTCAGCAAACCAATAGGCTTTTTTCCCACCTAAAGCTTAAGAGTGTAGAACATCCAATAAAAACAATCAATCCCAGTTAAAAACCAACATATTATACCTAATGGACTGTGATCAAGAGTCAGCCACTACCTAACCACCTTTAAAGTTCATAATTATAGATACTAAAATCAAAACATGAAATTTTGATGCAAAACAAATTTGACCACTAGTTAAGATGTGATGTAAGCAATGGTGTAGAATACAGCAAAACTAGTTGTTTTCAAAAAATCTATTTTGTGTGGACCTAGCGATATTTCATATGAACTTGAGTTAATTATGAATCGGTTTTTATTCCTGTAGGGGAAAAAATAGTCATAGAGGCAAAGACCAGAGAATGCAATAAACACTAAACTGTAAACACATAATTAGTCTTTTGGAGTGCACATTGACATTGCAAGAGCTTGTTCAACAGACTTCGGCAACAAGACTACGATAGGTCACAGCAGCATGAGATCACATGGAAAGCACTGAACAATAATACTATCACACACCAACACCTCCTAGCAATCAGGTAACTGAAGGGAAACATCTCTTCTCCATGAGATGCTTTCCTGATCAAATGCTGCTCTTTTTAATGCCTAATTGAATGTTCCAATAGTCTTAAATGTGTGTGCTTTATCTGTAGGCTTAAAAACTACACTTTAGCCATTATAGGTCCAGAGTTTTACAGTTCTGTCTGCAGAAGATGACAAGAAGGAAAGATCTTGTGTATGCCATCTGCACTGAATCACTTTGTCTTTATGCTCCCCTACCACCATAGTTGGGAGCTGCTTGGTAAGGTCCCCTGTGAAAAAGAAATAGAATTATTATTGTTTACATGAACTTTTTACAGAATCACTATTCACTTCACTTTAGATTGCATTTACAACAACTTTTACATCGTATCCTGATAACTCAGTAATTCATGAAGGTTGGTTCATATGCTGCCAAGGGGAAGTGAAAGAAGCAGCACAGGTGATTTGTTCTTCTTTCCCCATTTCTACCTTTACAGCACAAGGCTACACATGTCTCCTGAATTGAGGGGAACTTACTCCCAAGTAATTCGGCATAATTCCAATGTGTAAAGAACTTGCAGGTCTCAATAGTAACAACCACCTTGGGCTTCAGAAGCCTTCTGAGGCAAACAGATCTTGCTCACAAATCCCACTTCATACTTTTTGGAAGTAGTAAAGTTTAAAGCAGCAGCTACCCATGCTATTTCTTTCTCTGCCTTCTGGTAATCCATGAAATTATCTGAAAAATGAAAACTCCCTGTTATTTCATTGCTGATTTAGCAGTTAAATTACCTTGCAAGTCTGTCACTTTTATTTTCATATCATAAGAACCCGTGAGAAGGTAATGAGCCCCAGGGGAAAAGCGGACAGAACGGACATCACTGGAATGAGGATGGTAACTCTGCACCATTCGCCCTCCACGAATATCATACAGCATACAGCTGGAATCCTCCTGGCCTGTAGCTAGAAGACGACCACTAGGATCTACAGCTACTGATGCCACAGCACTGCCTGCAAGGAGAAATCCCATAAATGAAATCAGTACCATTTCTCTAGGTAATGTATGTGTGTTGTTTACAATAAAGATTTTTTATGAAGTCATTATAAAATATAGATCAGAATAAAGGTAGATGCATTTCCAGGCATCTGATACAATTCAGCATAGGGACCAGGGGAGCTGTAACTAAGCCAAAGCATTATTCTTCCCCTGCCTGTGCATGCCTGCCTTTTCTTCTGTTTCCCTACGTTTATTATAGGTTCTAAGTCCCTTGGGGCAGGGGCTTTCCATACCTGTTCCTTTGCGGGGGGGACCACATGTACATAGATGATATTATATTAATAAATCTTTTTAACTGTACTATCACTTAATTGTTTGCTTGTACTGTTAATTTTAGATAAATACTGCAGATATGGTTGTTTATCATTGCAGATCTGCAATGGTTAATGTTTCAAGCAAGTTCTTCTGTATGTTAAAAAACAATTTTCAATACCAGTATGAGACAGGAAATGGACCTAACCCCATGGATCCTTAAAAGCTGGCAATCAGAGCCAGTGTGGTGTAGTGGTTAAGAGTGGTAGACTCCTAATCTGGGGAACCGGGTTCGTGTCTCTGCTCCTCCACATGCAGCTGCTGGGTGAACTTGGGCTAGTCACACTTCTCTGAAGTCTCTCAGCCCCACCCACCTCACAGGGTGTCTGTTGTGGGGGAGGAAGGGAAAGGAGAATGTTAGCCGCTTTGAGACTCCTTTGGGTAGTGATAAAGCGGGATATCAAATCCAAACTCTTCTTCTCTTCTTTATTTTCCTGATAAAAGGTATCAGATGAATTTTAGAAGGATTACTAGCCTTTGCACTTACTCATTTTAAAATCTGATGTCCCTCTCTTCATCCAAAGACAATAGGGTGGGTTACAACAACACATGCAGCAGTCAATAGTTAAAAAAATTAAATCAGCAACATAGTAAATTATAATGTGTGAAAGTTTTATAGAGGGCATTCCCCTACACCAAAATGTCTGATTGAAAAGGAGGGTTTACAGCTGGCACCTAAAGCTGAAAAGTGGCACAGCCGCACCTCCGTGTTTTCTATATCCAGGGTGCTATTACTGAAATGGGCCCTTATACCTTGTGAACATAAGTTAATTTATGTGAATTTTTTTTCAAATATTTATGCACAGAACTCTATTTTCCAAGCAGCAACTCTACTGGCCAACCATGGTAAGGATTTTTTCTTGGCTTCATCATCAATAACCTTACCAGTTCCATGAAATGTTGTTCCAACAACGCGGACACAACTAGGTACTCTGAGATCCCAGAATCGTACGGTCTTGTCTTGGGAGCCAGATGCTATCATCCATCCACTCCATGTATAAAGTGCTAAAATGTGACCTGCATGTAAGGAATTTTGATTTGTATTAATACAAATATTGATATTGTATTGATGATTAAAATTATTGATATACTACCCAGGAATGCACGTTTGTCAGCAAAATGCACTTTTGTCATACAAGTAAGAGAATTGGCAAGTTCTACATACAAGGGAAGTTTTGCCAAAATTTGTGAATTTACACAGTAAAGTGTACAATTTTAAACTTTATTAAAATGGCTCATTAATCCAGCAACACACACTGCTGTTACAACAGATAGTAAAACTGGCTGAGACCAAAGGCTACCAAAGCTTGACCAGAAACGTACCAGTATGACCACTCAAAGCATGGAGGCCTTGCCCTCGCTGGCAGTCTGTCGTATAAATATTACAGTCCCCAGCTCCAGCACTTATTAAAATGGCACCACCACTTTCAGGACCTTCCATAAAAGCTAGATCCCTAATGGTTCCATCATGCATGCTGAATTCCAAATCTGGCCCTAAAATAGATGGAGAACAGAGTGAACAATTATCACATACAAACACACACACACACTGAAAATTGGGAGTTTTATAACCATTCAGGACACTACTTAATGTTAAAACATAGCACAGTCTAACCAAACTGTTTGCAAAAACAAAACAAAACCCTCACCTTTCTCAATCACCCAAACATAGAACAATTGTGCCAATCTGGTATTGGGTTGAAACATACCGTACTGCAGAATTACTGCCTTCATGTACTTGTTACAGGTAGGTAGCTGTGTTGGTCTGACATTGGTCTAATCTCTGTCTTGTGATTCCTGATGTCAGATTTATCATTTATCCTTTGGCGTAGGGTTTGGCCTGTTTGTCCAATATACCGGTAGAGAGCTGACAAACAGGCCAAACCCTACGCCAAAGGATAAATGGACATAAATCTGACATCAGGAATCACAAGACAGAGAAACCAGTAGGAGAACACTTCGATCTTCCAGGACATTCTATACAAGATCTCAAAGTAGCTGTCTTATTGCAGAAAAAATTCGGAAACAGACTGGAAAGAGAAGTTGCTGAATTGCAACTCATTACCAAGCTTAAAACCATGGAGAGACCTGGTCTGAATAAAGACATTGGATTCTTATCTCATTATACATGATAAAGCTTTCTTTAGCCATCTCACCCCTTGCTTTTTCCTGCAAGACCCATTGCAGTCGTTAACAGGTTTACCACTCCTATCAGCCAATCACCCATTCCCACCACCCTTCTGAGTAATACCCCTCCCCACCCTCTGACTATACATAAGGGTCTGGGGACTTTTGTGTCAGTGTATCTGAAGAAGTATGCATGCACACGAAAGCTCATACCTATGACAAACTTGGTCTCTAAGGTGCTACTGGAAGAGATTTTTTATTTTTTTGTTTTGCCTTCATGTACGTAGATGGGACAGTATGTAACAGTAACAATAGTTTACATTTATACTACTACAACTGGTCTGGTTAAAAAAAAATCCAAAGATTTAGAGCTAAGATTCTTATATTTTTTTTAAGCTTTCTTATCCCCTGAACAATGCAATTATATGCTCTTAAGTGAATAAAAAGTCAATTGTTTCAAGTAGTTGTAACAACAGTTTCTACTTACCTGTTGCATTGCAGGTGTCTCCATTGAAAGGTAGCACTTTAACATATTTGTCATTGGAACCAGTTGCCAGCAACTGTCCACAGGGACTCCAGGCCACACAATAGATTGATCCTTTGTGATGTTTGTTCCTTTTGAAACGTACCACGGGCTGCTTAGAAGTGTTACTATCACTAGGAGGGGCAAATGAAAGTAAGATGATTTTGTGCTTTTTTCATGTCTGGACAGGGTCTGTAACAAAAGGCTAACAATTCTACTCTTTTGGAAGGATAGAGTAATTAGCAAATATTTTAAAATGACATAACTGCATTTAAAATTAATTATCATTTCTTTTGTATTAAAAATATGAAATATAAAGGGTCCCTCTTCTAAAGTGATGCAGTTTTAAGGAAAGTCTGTTCAAAAAGCCACCTTCAAAAGGCTTATATTGTTTTAATGAGCTGTAAAGTGCTTTTTAAAAAACCACAGCTGCCCAGCTCTTACTAGAACCTTCTGCAGCAAGGCAGATGCTCTGCCACTGGGCTAAGGTCCTTCTCCAACCTTTAAAAAGGTAAAGTTAAAGGACCCCTGACAGTTAAGTCCAGTCGCAAACGACTCTGGGGTTGCGGTGCTCATCTCGCTTTGCTGGCGGAGGGAGCTGGTGTACAGCTTCCGGGTCATGTAGCCAGCATGACTAAGCCGCTTTCTGGTGAACCAGAGCAGCGCACAGAGACACAGTTTTACCTTCCCGCTGGAGCAGTACCTAGTTATCTACTTGCACTTTGACGTGCTTTCGAACTGCTAGGTGGGCAGGAGCTGGGACCAAGCAACGGGAGCTCACCCCGTTGCAGGTATTCAAACCGCCGACCTTCCAATCGGCAAGCCCTAGGCTCAGTGGTTTAGACCACAGTGCCACCCACGTCCCTTCTTCAACCTTTAGAAAACATTTAAATTAATAGAAATACATTTTAAATAAAACACACAATAAATAAATGGTCTGGTGGGAACAAGGTAACTTCTGCCCAATACCACTGTCCTTGTCCTATATGAGATCCCAACACTCTGTTCTTAAGAGAACCTGAGAGATCTGATCATCAATCTCTAATCACTAATCTAGTTTTGCCTTTAGCAGAATGCAGTGAAATTCATACTTTTAAACTTGTAAAATCATTTCCCTCACCAATGCACCTGCCTACCAGAAGTTCAGCTGAGACAACAGAACATAATTAAATCAGAATTTAATTAAAACACAACAGACTGCTTCTGGCACTACCGCAGCTAAAGCCAAGCCATTTTGTTTTCAGATTACAGGAGTCCCCTTCAGATGTGCACATTCAGCATTAACTGAACAAAGAGAATCCCATTTGCCAAAGCAGAGTGCAGGCTAGGATCCGGTTCTTGATAGGTGGGGGGGGGCTTCTGCCCCCCTGCCCACCTATCAGGAAGGGCACGGGCAGTTCCAGTTCCCACATTGGGGTTCCAGTGAAGCCTCTGCTGTCCTGCAATGCTGCTGTACCAAGAGGGGTGAGTGACTTTCGGAACATTTGGGGGCATGACAAACATTGGAAGACAGCTACAGGAGACTTGCAAGACTATTGGTATCTTCAGATCTTGACCATTGCATTAATGGAAAAGTTAACAAGATAATAACAATAAGCAAAAACAAACCAAGAAGGGGGGCATGGGAATGAGTGTGCAAGCTCCACCCCCTGACCCTTCATGGGTACAGAAGGTTCTCTACTTCAAACAGTCACCTTCCAACTCAAACAAGATGATAAGGATATTGAGGATGGAGCTAGCACATTAAACCCCTATAGTTCCCCACCACAATACGTTTTGTTACTACTGAATGTGCATGCCTGAAGAGCAGGAATACCACAACTTTCACTTTCCTAAAATGAATTAGCCACTTTTAATATAACACTTTAAGCATTGTAAAGGCAAAAAAATCAATGGAAAACTAAAGACTTCAGGTAATATTGTAAGAGAAGAAACCAGATTTCATGATTTTCAGATACAGTCACATACCAATTTCCATTTCTATTGTAGTATTTCATGTGCAAAAATCTTGTATCTTGGAAATTGCAAGAATACTTTACAGTTCTTAGTTAAAAAGGTAACAGAAATAATAATCTGCCTGCCGTTATTTTTCTTCTCTATCTTAATTTAACCATTGTTTATTAAAGATGCAAGAAAACAGCTGATTAACAATCATTACTTACACGCAAAAGAAGAAACTGTAAAAGCAGTGGAATCATGTAAATATTTTGCTATTGGGCAGTTCAAATAAAAGCAAGATGCTAATAAGGCAACTGAAAGCTAATAGAACCAAGAAGCTTTTAGTGATAGCAGATTTTTTTTTAAAAAAAGGTCATGCTGCACAAGCTGTAAAGTGAGGCTGTTGTATGAAGAGTGAAAGCAGAGGAGTAAAAAATATGGAGAAAGTGGTATATTCCAGTAGTTATGGAGCAGGCACATAATACAAAGCCAAAAGAAACAAAGCCAAATGATCTGGCAACTCCAAAGTGTTTGTAAGAGGAAATACTGTAAATTTACTAGTTACTTTGTTGTCATCTTTACAGAGGAAGACTGCGAAGATCTGCCTAAGTCAAATACCAGTTTTCGAGGAACAGCAGAGGAGGAGCTAAACAGCATATAAGCAAACAAGTTATAAAGAGACTAAACACACACACACACACACACAATATATATATATATACTGTATTCTGTAAGAGTAACATATTTATGGCTTTTTAAATTTCACAAGGTGAAGGTTGGCTTGTGATGGGTCACATTTAAAACAACAGCAGCACTATACTCAGCAACATTTTATAATCCAAAGAACCAACTCACTGAACAAACATCCCATCCTACTACAGCGTTTGCTACCGACATTTGCTCCCATTTGCCATGCTTGCAGCCACACAAGTCCACAGAGGTGAGAAAGCTAAGCATGATATATGGAGGAGTTCAAACTACTTCATATTGTTTCTTGTTTTACTCAGATGTTTGAGCAAAAGTGAAATAGCATGGGTCCAAAAACAATTTCAAGTAATTTCACCAATTTCAGTGAAACGGCTTGCCAAGCTCACTAATATTAGAACTTGCTACTGTTCACCAATGCATAGTAATTGATATTACTATGACCTACAGTGAACCTCACAAAAATCCTGTAAATAATCAAGTAACTTCTATCCATAGGTGCCAAGTTATCCCTTTTTTACAGGGATTTTCCCTTATGCTGAATAGGCTTCCTCGCGAGAAAAGCGAAAACTTGGCAGCTATGCTTCTATCTATTCTATTTGGCATTTATTGTTTGTTTGTTTGTTTGTTTGTTTGCTAACCATAGTTGGATAGTCAAGAACAGGCATTCCCAAACTTTGGCCCTCCAGATGTTTTGGCCTACAACTCCCATGATCCCTAGCTAAGAGGACCAGTGGTCAGGGATGATGGGAATTGTAGTCCAAAACATCTGGAGGGCCGAAGTTTGGGGATGCCTGGTCAAGAAGTTCACCTTAGGGTAGTTATTCAGGTAGGAATTTGTTGGAATTCTTTTTTAAACACTTTTGTTTCTGCTTGTTCTGCTTCCTATACATCAGAATATTTAAGATTGCCACTGGCAACCTCCATTTTTCTATGTCCATAAAAATGTAAGGTTGTCACCGTGCAGTCCCCATTGGAGGATATGTAACCATCACAACCCTAAATTTGCAAGAGAGGGGAGCAAAGAGATGACAGATTTAAACAACAGCAAAGGTTTGAATAAAGCACGGTTGGAGGGCACAGAGGAGCTGTGAGGGAATAGACCAGGCATCCCCAACCTGCGGTCCTCCAGATGTTTTGGCCTACAACTCCCATGATCCCTAGCTAACAACCAGTGGTCAGGTATGATGGGAATTGTAGTCCAAAACATCTGGAGGGCTGAAGGTTGGGAATGCCTGGAATAGACATTGATCTGAAGGAGCTGTGAGGGGATTGGGAGGGGGGAGGTTGGATAAGGCATAAAGGGATTTATTTGGCAGGGGTTGGTGAGCAACAAGTGCAGGGACAGCAGCCCCAAGTTCATACATAAAAAGTTGGGCAGGGAGAAAACTTTATTTTCACTGTAAGCTTTCACTTCAATATCAACAGCAAAACATACGTAACTTCTCAGCAATGGCACAACAGTAACCGTCTTCCGGTTTAGCATTCGTACTAAAATCATCTTGAGAACAGTGTGAATGTTTTGTCTGCCTTAAATTTCCTAACCATGCTTATAAAAATGTAAGGAGAATAATGGGTCAAAAATTGTGCCACCTGCAATTCAGATTGCTTTCCAAAAATGAAGTTCTAGAATACTGATATTCTATTAATATAAGAGAGTTTAACATTTTTAAGAGTAGCCCTATTTGTGTGAAATACCTAGACTAATATTTTTGTAGCCCTCAAGGGGTAAAGTTCCACAATAATCAATGACATGATAAAAAATAAATGGAGAAAATGAGGGACAGAAAAGCAGAGCAGAAATGGATACAAATGTCAGACATAACTGATGAGAGAGAGATTAACAACCAATAATTACTCATACCTTGATTCCTGGAGTTCTGGATAAGCACATACTCTTAAAGTTTTAGAATTTGAGCCAACAGCATAAAGGGTGCCACTTGGATGAAAAGCCACAGCTCTGACAGCTTGTGTATCTTCTAGGGTATTGACACAAATGAATTGCTTTTTTGATTTGTCATCCTGTTGTGTTAAAAGTTACAATACAAGTGACTATTTCTCCAAAGTTCTGTACAACTAGAATGCCATACATGATATTATTCTAGTATTAGGAAAAGGTTGCATATCAACTCAACATAAGAAGTATGAAAAGAACACCTGGTTTGGGCAATAGTTCAGGGATTCATAAACCATGATTTGTGAAACTGAGAAAGGGTCAGTACTGAAAGCCAAAACTTAAACTCTCTACAGTTGTCCAAGTATTTCCCACATCTCCAACACATTATGATATAATGCTACCCCCAACAATTTTGATGCATGGGGAACACACTACATTTAGAATTCTGGATGTAAAAACTAAGGGTAAATTTTCACCTTCACTGGGGTGGAGTCTATGTAAATGAGATATTTAGCTGGTGTGCTTCTAAACACTGCAATACTTGTACTGTGTCACTGGGTTAACACTATACTACACTATACGCAGGTTTTGATACTGGAATGTTCATTATCCGAAATCTCAGTTATCTAAACACAAAAAGTATACCCAAACCTCACTACACGAACAGCTGATTCAGATATCTGAACAGCCAGAGTTTGCACACTTCCTTACAGTACTTGCATTTATTTTGCTGGCTGGCAGCAGCCATTTAGGGCAGAAACCATGGAGGAAAGGAGAGGGATTGGACAAACTGGGGAAATATTGCACAAATCAACTTTTCCTTTGTTTGGCTTTTGCTGATTAGTTGAAGCAGTTTCAGGCAGAAACCATGGGGAGGGAGGGAGGGAGGGAGGGAGGGAGGGAGGGAGGGACAGACAACGGACAAATCGCAGATTAGAAATGTTGCCATAGGAAATAATTGAAATCATAAGCACATTATGTGAACGCTCCCCTGCACTCTGTTCAGAAAGTGGGACCTGTGTGTACTATGTGGCAGAATACAAGTATGATAAGGAACTCACATTTAGGACATTTGTGGACTTACAAAAATAATGATAATGAATTCTATATTTGCACCAGCCCTAATCTTGCAACAGTGACATGATTATACAAACTGGCATTTAGGTAGCCTGGACAAGAAGTTCAAGTTGCATCCATCTTAAATGCATGGGATAAGCATGAGACAGTCATGTTCTAGCTAGTGTATAGCTTTAACATTTTTGTGCGAAATGAAAACACTAATTTAAAAGGTCAGGTACTACAAAACATACTTTTAATATATTTTAGTTTCCTTTTATTAGTTATGTGAATAAAAACAGTAATTTTCTGAGACACATGAAGCCTTATGGAAAGGGTACCTAGCATGAGTCTTAAATATGGGATTGTCATTTTTTGAGATATTCCACAGTTATATCTGTTCTTGATGTCCAAGTGATTGGTAGTAAGACTAACTAGGACTATATTTTGGGGTACTCTACCATTGCACTGTACAGTTTCTTATTGTTTACCTGTCATTTTTTTACATTTTGAAAAGAACAACAATAAAACTTATTTTTAAAAAGGATTGAGCCTTTTCATTGTAATGCAAGATGCTATTGAGTCCTACCTCATCACCACTTGCTCTTGTTAAATTCCCTGGAGAATCTTCTTGTTGTGCTGGAACGGCACCATGCTCTGGTATTCTGTTTTGATACACAAAATTTAAATTCAAATATAAATGCAACTTTCCCTGTTATTTACACCCATGTCACCTTCCTCTGCTTCCTCATCCCCTTGCTTTCTTGGTGCTGCCCTCCATTCTTCTCCTTTCCTTTCTTCTTCTAAATCAAGCAACAAATGTAAATATATAATTGTCTGTTGATGGTTATTTAGCAATAAACTGACACCTTCAAATTCTAGAGTAATTATTGAAGGTATTTTTATGTGCTGCCATAATTGAAGGACACTCTTGAGGAATGCCCTATGAAGAGAGTTTGTGCACATGGAGGTAATCTGCCTAAATACTTGCCCACTACTTACTGGTTTGCCCAAGCCACGAGGACTTAAAAGCAGCTATGTTCATATAATTAAACAGTTTAAGTATTTGACTAACTTTGGGGGGCGGGACAAGTTCCCCTGGACCTCTGAAAAAGTGGCCTGTTTTGCTTTTAAAGTACAGTGGTACCTCTACTTACGAATTTAATGCGTTCCGAACACACATTCGTAAGTCGAAAAAAATGTAAGTTGAATCCCAAAGGAATGCATTCATAAGTCGAAGCAACCCTATCTAAAAATTCATAAGTAGAAAAAATCCTATCTAAACTGCATCCAAGATGGCGGACGGAGCTCGGTTCGTAAGTAGAAACATTCATAAGTAGAGTTATTCGTAAGTAGAGTACCACTGTAGCAATTTTAAGGAGAAAAGTTTGTGGGGATGATGAGTTAAATTCTTCAGGGTTGCAAACTCTTATCTGACGGATAACTGTGTAATGTATTTTATTCTGTTTTATGTATTTTATCTTTAGTAATAGGTTCAGGTAGACTAAATAATTAATGCTTTTCTGTACTGCTCATCAACAAAGTTCTCTGAACAGTTCACAAAAGTTATGAACCAAATACATAAGAAAATATCAATGCAACGCTCACAAAACCATTATAAATTCAGTATAAAACAGATACACACGAAAACTGTATAATTAAAAAGATCCCCACCTGGCACCAAAGACACAAGCAAACATCAGACAAACTTCTCTGGTGAAGGCACCAATGTACCCAGGGCTGGTGCATCTATTTAGGCGAATTGGCAGCTGCCTAGGGCGCCAAAATGGAGGGGATGCTGGCCAGCCTGCCCGCCGCCCACCGGTACTGCCTGGGGCCGCCTCCACTGCGCCTGTCACTGTTGAGCGGCTTCAGGCCGCTATCCCAAGGCACGTGAGTGCCTCCGGAGAGCGGCCTGAAGCCGCTCAACAGCTGCAGTGGAGGTGGCCCCAGGGCCCTCTCAGCTGTTTTTTGTTTTATTTTTATTTTTATTTTTCTACTATTTTATTTTTTCTATTTTCTATTTTTATTTTTTTCTATTTTCTATTTTTATTTATTTATTATTTTATTTTCTATTTTTATTTTATTTTATATTTTATATTAATTGGGGGGGCGGGGCGCCAGAAGGTGATCTCGCCTAGGGCGCAAAAAACCCTAGCACCAGCCCTGAATGTACCACAACTGAAAAAGCCCTCCCTCCCCACTTCTCCCCATCTGATGGGCACACCTGGAGATTGCCCGCTCTTCAGAGGACAGTCCTTCAGGTAGCCTAGCCCCAAGCTATTTAGGTATTTAAAAAGTTAACAACAGCACCTTGAATCGGGTCCAGAAATACAGTGAAAGCCAGTGCAGATGACAAAGCCCAGTCTACTGAATATGGTGAGTGGCAGTTAGAACTGTTGTGGGCCCCAACAGACGATTATGTAACTATGATTTTTAACCCTGTCTGACGGAACAGTCCAGGGAGGGGAAAGTAGGTTTTTGTGGGGCTTTGTGTGTTTTTCTTATTCAGGGGAACAGACAGGTCAGGAATGGGGCACCAATTGCATGAGGAAAAAAAAGCCCGTTAAATTAGAGGAGGGGTAAATAAAAACGGATTAAGCCAAAGCAGTCAATATCGGGGCAGACAGTTGAAAAGAGAGAAAGAGGAGTGGCTGCTGAAGGGAGAGAGCAAGGCTGACAGAAAGGTATACTGACCACTAACAGACTTTGAGAAGAGGCTCTGCAAACTGCTTCTTCAGGCAGGAGAGAAAAAACTGAGAGAGAGACCCACCTCCCAGAATTCTATGTTCTCCTGCCTCATCACCGGATTAGATCATAGCCAACCAGTGAATGGATTCCAACTGGCACAAATAGACTGAAAACACTCCAGGAAATGAATGTTCACTTGTTACTTGTATGTTTACTTGTAAAAAAATTATCCAAATTTGGGATGGGTGATATCCATTACTCGTATTTTGCTGGTGCAAGAGATGTGGGGTAGCAGAAATGAACGTTCCCCTCCTCTCTTCAGCAACTCCCTGTGTGCAGCCTCCAGATCAGCTCCAGGGAAGATTTTGGTGGTGCGGATGAGGAGGAGAGGAAACGTAAGTGCTGCTGCACCAGGGAGGAAACTCCACTGCTGCTGCTCTGGATACAGTCCAAAGTATTCTACCAAATGACTGAGCAAGGCATAATATGTTGTGAGGGTGGCACATCAAATTGATCTGCATATTATTAATCTTAGTTCAGAAGTAGCACTGACATGCACAAGAGTATTCCAAGTACTTACATTTTATTTCCATGGACAGGTGATTCTTCAAGAGAGGGTATCTGATTAGTGGACCCAAGTTTCTGAGGTGTGCTTGTACTGAACTGTACATTAGCATTTGCTGTTCTCTGACTAGAATCTGGAAGGATGGATACAGTTCCTTTGTTGCCACTGCAATGCTGGTTTAGTGTTTGCACATCATTTCCCAGATTGTCAATTCCCATATTTAACTCCCCCAACTTCTGAACAGACCTGCAGAATACATTAAAAAAACATAAACGAAGAGCTATGAAAGCATAATTACTATTACATTCAATGTAATGTTGTCACCAATATGGTATTTGGTTAATAGGAATTAAGAAAGGCAACAAATTAATACAAAAAGAATGTCATCACATCCTATCAGCAGATGCTGGGGAATTTACTGTGAAAGTCATTTTATAACAAAATTATACTGAAAATTATAATCAGATTTGAAAATATTCTTTTTAGCGACTGTCATCATTTATTTCAAAGTAAATTCCATTGACTCTAGAGTAAGGCTAAGATTGTAGTCTTTGCTATTGAACAAATCATAGCCTGAAAACCACAAAGATATCATAGCCAACCTGTTAAGAAACTGCTCTGTAAGATTTTGCTGTGCATCTGAACCATCCTCCTGGTTTACCCCTCCTTCTAATAACATTTGCTGATATAGTTGTCGCTGTTGCTCCTTCTGTTCTAAGTGCTGCTGGTATCGTAATCGCTGTCGGTAATATTCCTGAAATTGGTCTGCTGAATCACGAAGCTAAATAAGATTGGACATAAATAAAAGCTTAGACATCGCCATTCTCATTACAGTTCTTTATCACCACTCCAATAAAAATTTACATTACCAGAGGCAGGAAAAAAAAGCAACGGCTCTTTACTTAAGTGTAACATAGCATTAAACATTTGGTGGTGTATGCTCATTCTGTCTTTTACCTGCTAAAAGACTCACCTGGAAAACATGCAGACATGCCTGTAAACTTACTGAAAGTGTTTTTTTAAAAAAACAACAACATAACATAAAGGCTTTAAAAATGATGAACAAAATTCTAGAATGCATAATTTGATTTTAAATGGAAATCTCCCATGACTAGACAACAAAGGAAACACATTTCTACATTTGTTGTTGCCACATACTTTGTGTTCACTTGCCAGCTCAAAATTTTGATCAAGGCGACCAAATTTTAAAATTTATTGCTTTGTAAAGGTAGATACTGAATGGAGTGGGAATAAACATTTTGCAAAAATGTTACAAAGAACATTGCAACCTCACCAAGCATACCAAGAACACATGTTGTCCTATATTCTTTCCCAAATTAATGGCAGGTCTGCTTATATGCCACAGTCACAACTTCTATCTCACTCTGTTCTGCGAGCAGGCAAGCTTCAACAAACAACAGGCATGAAGTCCTAATGCTACGTAGTTCCAAAACAGAACTAGCTTTGGAGCATGGAGGCAAATTGGATGCTTTGTCTGGTTCTGTGGCTCCCTGCTCCCCATTGGTTGGCTGGTTTTAAAAAGAAGACTGAGAGGAAGACATCCCTCTTGTGCTGTGCTGTGCCACATCTCAGCCCTCATAAAAGAGCAGGAATTTTTTAAATAGCAGTACTGAGTTTCTAAAGAAGAGAAGTTTTCTGGATTTCAGTGGAGGGCTGAACTTCTGAAAAGGTTTTATCACAATGGACTGGATCAAGAATTGGAGGTTTCTTAATTCCTCCCACACCATGACCGGAGCTCCTGAAAAGCTGCCCCTGACTATGGTGGGACCCTCTGGAATAGTGTGAGGAAGAGCTCAAGGGTGATTTCAGCAGGAGGGGTGAAATTGGCTAAAGCAGCAGATGCACCTTTGTGAGCAGAGATTCATTGATCCCCTTCTCACTATAACCCCTCCCCAACCCTCATGGGAGACTTTGGAACAGATGCACAAGCCTGAAATGACAAGGAGGGTTGCAAAGCATTATTCTCCCCTTGATCCTACCCATTGTGTTATAAATTGTAGGAATGGTTTCCCCCCATAATGACATTTTCTTCTATATACCCTGGAGAGAGTGCGTAAGCAAAAACATCAAAACATCCACACAAAATAAAAATTTTAAAAAGAAAGAAAAAGAGACAAGACGTACTTTTTTAAACCAAGAAATTTTTAAAGAAAAATAAATTAAAAATAATAATCATAATAAAAACATCCACACAAATCTACTTCTAAATACCGGGACTGCGTGCCATGAAATAAAATTGCTGCATAAATATATTTGGGACCCCACAGACCCCTTTTTACATTTATATGGCAACCAATAGAGTATCTTACAGAGGGACACATTCACACACTTTTTAGATGAATCAAGAAATAAGTATGCAGAATGCACAGTAAGCATGCTTGCTATAGAAAAGCAAGCTTCAAAAAAATCACGTTGCATAAGAGTTCCCATTATAGTACGCATGGCATATGAGCTGCCGAAGTGAGCACTACAGTATGCATTTTGTCATTACCAAACAAAACAGGAAAATTCAAAGGCCCTTTATTAGGTGGAAGCAAAAATATTCCATTACCTCATTTTTTTCTTGCTTGGATAGTCCTTGATACTGTGTTCCATTTGCTGGCTCTTTTTCTGGAACTGAGTTCTGGCACACAGTCTCACTGCCTGACAAGGGCTGGGGATCCACTGGCGTGTCACATCTTTCATGGATACAGGGACCAGGAAAAAGGGTTTAAAGTCTTCTTTTATGTTAAACCATTTTCAAAATACATCTGATATATACAGATACTCATGATTTAAATACATGCTAACCATTTCCCAAACTTAGGCCAGAAAAAAATCTTTCCACAACTATGATAGCAACACTTCCCTCCATGCTCACAGTCCTTCACTGGTCTCACAGAAAAGCTGGGTGACAAAGAAAGTGACATATATAAAATGTTTTAACATTCTGGACTTTAAAAAGTAAAAGTAGGGGGGGTAGGAACTGAGCTTTACTATCTCTCAAGACAACAACTGGCAAAATGTGTTCCCCTGAAAATAGCAGAGGGAATTGGAGTTTGCCACGTGGCTCAAGACCCATAGCAAACTAAGGGAAGCAATATCTCTCAAAGAAGATGAACAATCTAGTGCAGGAGCAAATGTTATTGTGAGAGGTCCAGAAGGAACTAAAAGAAAGTAAGACTTGTCGATACTTCCACTTGTCCTGATGCTTTCTCCCTGAAAACCCACTCCACCAATTAACTGGAGCAAAAGTAATTCAGTTTACACATGGATTGACGTTTGCACCGATTCAGCAGTAAAGAGTTGATTTTCATGGGGAAAGTGGTGGGGAAAAGCAGAAAACTAATCAGACCTATGCTTTCTAGGTGTGGGACAAACAAAGTGTGGGTGAGCACTAAGTGAAATGCCCCACTAGGGCTAGAAAAGTCATGTGAAGATCCTTTAAGACAAAAAAGTATCAGCAACAGGAGAAGACCCATCAAGGCACAACATATAGATTACTAATAAGGCTGATGCACTCTATTTTTAAATGGCCCACAAAAGTCCCAACTAGATTCTAACATGCCTACAGAAAGTTTGGCAGAGATCGTTTAAGAGACTCAGCCATCTGTTCAGTAGCCTCAGCATGTGTCAGCCCTGGTTTTAACACTATTAAAAACACAAATAAATATATCATAAAACAGAACAAAACAGCCTCAGGAAGTTTTGGCAGCACATAAATAACAAACAGTTTCATCTTAGAAGTGTGCATACACACGAAAGCTTATACCCAGAACAAACTTAGTTGGTCTCTAAGGTGCTACTGGACTGTGTGTGTATCGACTCATCAACATTCAATACTGCATCTTCCAGCTACCTCTCTGATATTTTATCAGCACCTTGAACTCTGTATGCAAGATACCCAAGGTTCATATCCAACTAAACTGAAGAATTTACTTATATTGAGCATGCTTTAATGTATGGTTGCAAATCACCTTGGGATGCATATGAAAGGTGATTCATAGATTCATAATACCAATATTTTTATATATATTTTGAAAGGCAGCAATTACAAGTTCTCTTGTGGAAAAACTGAATACAATTAATCTTATTTCCTACTGAAACCAAACTTTAAAGAACATTCTTCCTGTTATCCTCACCTATATCACCTCTTCCATGTAAATTTTTATAGTGTATCCTGCTCAAGGCAGGACCTATTTTCCTTAGTTCTAACATACAAGTTCACATGTACATTGATGGCACTATTTAGACACCACTAGATCCTATTACCATTACAACCAGAGGTGACTATCCCACAGTTCAGGGGCCTAATCTGGTCCCCTAAGCCATTTTTTCCTGATTTTCTTATGACCCTACTAATTTTGGCAGTGGTGGCAAAAAGAAAATAATTGATCATCTGACGGGCAGAGAGGGAGCAGGATCGACTGTGTGGGGAGAGGGGTGGGTGGGTGAGACAGAGAGAAAGAGAAGCAGCTATATCCACTTTTTGACGCATCCTCTGCTAGTTTGAAGCCCAGAGTTGTCTGCAGCTGAATGCAGACTTTAGACCAAAAAAGGTTAGCCACCCCTGCATTAGAAGTTAACACAAATGTTTAAGAAAATGGAGACCAGTTTCTTATTGTAACTAAGGACTAATCTATACTGGTGGGTTATAACATTATAAATGCAGTATATAAGTGTGACACCAGGAGGCGCTGTATAGCAGTCAATAAAAAACTGGATCAAGAGCTATACAGTGGTACCTCGACATCCGAATGCCTCAACTTCCGAAGGTTTTGACTTATGAAGTCGGAAAACCCGGAAGTCTTTTCGTCACGCGCGCGGTCTGCGCCTGTGCAGAAGCGGCAAATGCGGTCTGCACATGCGCAAAGTGCAAAAACGCTTCGACAACCGAAGACTTCGACTTACGAAGAGCGCCGCGGAACGGATCACCTTCGTAAGTCGAGGCACCACTGTATAACTTTTTCTTTTCTTAGTGTTTTTTTTTAGATCAGTGTAGATCCAGCCTTAGCGTGGTAAAGGGCAACTTACCGCTCTGGTGACTCTTCGTAAATACTGTGGCAATCTGTATTCTCTAACATTAGACTTCGAGTAAGATTCTGCACTCCTGGGTAATGGAAGTTAGCGAAGGAATGAGACATGGGAGATGTTTTTGTCCCAAGATCTGTGATGCGTTTTTCATTAATTGTCAATCCACAGGAGAGTCCATCCAAGGCAGGGTTCAAGGAACGGGTCATGTAAGCATCAGCAGACTGAGGTCTCCTCATGGGTGAAGATGGGTAAGGAGAAAGTTTACTGATGAGGGGAGTCAAAAGGTCAGCATAGGCGGCTTTTGTAGGTTTTAGGAGTTTATCAACATGAATATTAAGCATCTTTTGTTCAAAAGCGCAAGAAAAAATAGTAGAGGGCAGATTCTGAAGCCATGACAACAAACTAAGATCCAAGTCATCGCACCCATTACCACATAAAAGGTCAATGCCGAGCAACACTTCACTCTCCGTAATTTCTTCTCCTGTTGCTTTACTCTGACAAAACTCCACACAACATTCATACAATAGACCCTTCATCACAAGCTGAAACAAACGATTGTTGCTTGCTTTAAAGCCAGCCTCACTTAGTTTTCTATCAGCAGGAATGAACTCAGCTACCATGACGCAAGCCTCTTCAAAACAGTGAACTCGTGCAGTGCTTGGGTTCCAGTCTTTGAATTCTGCATGGTTGGTCAGACGAGGCAATGTGAGAAGTAAACACAGTTTGCTATAGTCTTCTTTAGAAGGACAATATTCTTCCAGAGCATGTAGGCACTGTACAGCCTCTTTCATTGTAAATTCCAACTGGGGGAAAAAAGAGTACCCCTATTAAAGGCTAAAATAATGTTGTTTTATCATACATAGTTGCATAAAGATACAGGTAGATAAATTACTTTGCTATTCACCTACTAATAATCAATTCCAGTTTTATGAGTGTCATCTTTCCCCGCATATGAAAATACAACTTGTGTGGCCAATAAAATGCTGTTCAATCAAACATTTTTCTATGATACTTAGTGCTGGCACAATTTGTTTTCTAGATAGTTTCCTAGGTCAAGTTTAAGACATCTTGGTTTAAGTGCTGTTTGTTTAAACATTAAGGTTTGATACCTAGTTCAGGGACGCAGGTGATGCTGTGGGTTAAACCACAGAGCCTGGGGCTTGCCGATCAGAAGGTCGGCGGTTCGAATCCCTACGACAAGGTGAGCTCCCGTTGCTCGGTCCCAGCTCCTGCCAACCTAGCAGTTCGAAAGCACGTCAAAGTGCAGGTAGATAAATAGGTACTGCTACAGCCGGAAGGTAAACTGTGTTTCCGTGTGCTGCTCTGGTTCGCCAGAAGCGGCTTTGTCATGCTGGCCACATGACCTGGAAGCTGTACGCCGGCTCCCTCGGCCAATAATGTGAGATGAGCACCGCAACCCCAGAGTCGGTCACAACTGGACCTAATGGTCAGGGGTCCCTTTACCTTTACCTAGGTCACTTTCCCCCCTACTCCAACTTGCATTCAGCACCAGATTTATCCACCTTGGCACCTTAATTTTACAAGGCACAGTTCAGCCCCACGATAATGGGTTGTGAATCACTGTATCAAGTGAACTTCAGTTTTTACTTTCTACACAGATATCCTTGCGTTATAGTTCTTAAAACAAAAATGTAAGACTTGAAAATGAGCTTTTAAGAAAGACTTGACTGCCTTCTAAAAAGCAGAATACATTTGTATTTTATGTTTAGCTAGAGTGCTGTGATTAGATCACAAGGCTTACATGTTGAGGCTCATCTTCTGCAGACATTGCGTTGTTTACACATAAGGCTTCTAGAAACTTCTGCTGCAGTATGATATAGCGAAACCTATGCACAAGAAAACAGAAATACAACTGATGTAACTGTGTAAATTAATGTGAACTTTGGTACAAAATTATAGCAGTTAACTGGGACTGCTGTTCCTGAATTTTTGGAAGATCATGTTCTAACACAGGGTTGGGGAAGGTTTAGGCATGCATGGGTTTCAATTTGGTCCACAAGGCTGTTTATTAATTATTATTATTATTACTACAGTATTATTGAATTTATATACCACCCTATTCCCGGAGGCCTCAGGGCGGTTCACAGAACAAAATCAAAATATGAAACCACAAAATATATAATCAAAATGAAAACAACAGCCCAAAAAAAACCCTCCCAAAAAACCCCCACATTTTAAAAGGGCATAGGATGTTAATCAAATCAACCAAAGACCTGGTTAAAAAGGAACGTTTTTGCCTAGTGCCTAAAGGTACATAATGAAGGCATCAAGCGAACTTCCCTGGGGAGAGCATTCCACAGACAGGGAGCCACTGCAGAAAAGGCCCATTGTCATGTTGCCACCCTCCAGACCTCTCGAGGAGGAAGCACATGAAGAAGGGCCTCAGAAGATGATCTCAGGGTCTGGATAGGTTCATACAGAAAGAGGCAGTCCTTGAAGTAATGCGGTCCTGAGCCATTTAAGGACTTATATGTCAAAAGCAGCCCTTTGAATTGGGCCCAGAAACTAATTGGTAGTCAGTGCAGTTGGACCAGGATCAGTGTAATATGCTCAAACCAGCTGCTGAATTCTGCACTAGCTGAAGTTTCTGAACTGTCTTCAGAGGCAGCCCTACATATAATGCATTGCAGTAATCTAACCTTGAGGTTACCAGAGCATAGACAATAGTAGTTAGGCTATCCCTGTCCAGACAGGGTTGTAGCTGGGCCACCAGCCGAAGCTGATGGAAGGCACTCTGGGCCACCTGAGCCTTGACCGACAGCAAAGAATCCAGGAGTACCCCTGGAGCTACAAACCTGCTGCTTCAGAGGAAGTGTAACCCCATCAAGAGCAGGCGATCTCCCACCCATCCGGTCTAGGGAACCACCCACTAACAGTGCCTCAGTCTTATCTGGATTGAGTTTCAGTTTGTTGGCTCTCATCCAGTCCATTACCGAGGCAAGACACTGGTCCAGCACTTCCACTGCCTCACCTGCAGATGTAAAGGAGAAATAGAGCTGAGTGTCATCAGCATACTGCTGACAACGTACTCCGAACCTCTGGATAACCCCACCCAGCGGTTTCATGTAGATGTTAAACAATGTGGGGATAGGATTTAGCCCTGCGGAACCCTACATTGAAGGTTTCACAGGGCTGAAAAGCATTCCCCAAGCAACACCCCCTGGGAAAGACCATCCAAGTAGGACTGGAACCACACAAAGTGGTGCCACCCACCACTAGTTCAGACAGTCATTCCAGAAGGATACCATAGTCGATGGTATTGAAAGTTGCTGAGAAGTCGAGAAGAATTAACAGGGACATGTTTCCCATGTCTCTCTCTCACGACAGAGGACATCATACAGGAAAACCAAAGCAGTTTCTGTGCCAAAACCAGGCCTAAACCCCGATTGAAATGGAGAAATGGATCCAGAAAATCAGTTTCTTCCAAAAAGCGCCTGGATCTAGTTTGCGACCACTCACTCCAGAACCTTGCTCAGGAAAGGGAAATTAGCAACTGGCTGGCAGTTAGTTAGGTTTTCCAAATCCAGGGAAGGTTTCTAAAGGAGTGGTTTTACCACTGCCTCCCTCAAACAGGCAGGGAACACTTCCTCTTATAAAGAGGCACTGATCACATCCCTGGCCCAGCAAGCTGTTCCCTCCCTGCTGTTTTTTTTCCAGCCAAGAAGGGCAAGGGTCTAGAGCACAAGTGGTCGCCCTGACTGATCCAAGCATCTTGTTCACATCCTCGAACCTTACCAACTGAAACTCATCCAACACAACAGGACTAGACTGTGCTCTGGACACCCCATGAGATTCATCTGCTATAACAGCAGAGTCAGGGTCTGGGTGGATGCAAGCGATTTTATCCTCAAAATGCTTTGCAAACAAGTCACAGAGAGCTGCAGTTGGATCTATCACCTCCTTTGAGCCGGCCTATAAAAGGCCCCATGCAACCTGGAAAAGTTCTGCTGGGTGACATAATGAGGATGCAATGGAGGCAGCAAAATATGCCTTCTTTTCTACCTTCACTGCACTAGGAAGGCTCGATAATGATCCCTTACCAGTGTTCGGTTGCATTCATTCGTATCTTTCCTCCACTTGTCTTCAAGCCGTCTCCCAGCTTCTTTCCTCGCCCTAAGATCTGGAGTATACCAGGGGGCCAAACGGGCTCCACAAAGTGGGAGAGGGCACTCAGGAGCGATCATGTCAATAGCCTGAGCCATTTGGGTGTTCCAGCGGTCGGTCAGGGCTTTGACAGGGGCACCAGTCATATCAGCTGGAAAACCTCCCAGAGCCGTTTGGAATCCCACTGGATCCATCAGCCTCTGAGGCCAGAGCTTCCTAATAGGTCCCCTGCCTCTGTGGAGGGGAAAAGGTGCTGACAGCCTAAATCTCAACAGGAAGTGATCTGACCATGACAAGGGACTGATGTCAATATCCCCCACCTTCAAATCACCCTGTTCCTGCCCAGTCAAGAAAACAAAGTTCAGAGTGTGGCCTCCCATGTGCCTTGGTCAGTGACATGTTGGGACAGCCCCATGTTTCCCTCAAGTCAAGTCTTCCTTCATATGTGACAACAGGCATATGGCAGGCAGAGGCGTGGCTGGATTGGTTGGGTAACAGAGTTCTTCATGGGGAGCTTGATCACGTAGCCAATCCCTGCAGAAAGCAGAGTTGAATCCACGGCCCATCAGCTGAATTGAAGCCTGCCAGATCAGCTGTGCAACTCAGTTCCCCATGGGGAGGGGAGCTTGGCTGCACTGCTGATCCATGCAGAAAACAGGGCTGAAGGTCAAGCCTGTACTCAGTGTATCTGAAGCTCTGAGTATACAACTAGCAAAGCCCCTTGTGCTACTGTTCCCCAGCACCTAACAACCAGCTGGTTGTTGGATGCCTAGGAAGCACTAAGCAACAGACTTTGACAGGTGGGTGGGCCAATCCAGCTGTCAATCATCATCATGGCATTAGGTGATTGACGAGTGGATTCTCCTGCTCACCTGTCAAAGTTGGCCCATGCGGGTAGGGACAGATAAGGATCTAGCCCACTGCACCAAAAAGGTTCTCTAATAATTGTTCCCTTGTTATCCCAAATCCTAACTATGAGAGCTTATCCAAACACTGTTATTTTGTTTTTACTTATGTAATGGAATTTTAGTGAGAGCTGTGATGAAAATGTGTTATTCTTATAGAGTTTATTTGAGAAAAGCTTGTAAGGAAGAATGCAGTGCAGCTATAGACACTGCAACAGTTCTGAAATTGTACGAAGGCTGAGTGCATGTTTAATTGTTGTGTTGCATAAATGGCACTGCCATGGTATTGAAAAATTACTATCAATTTACCTTTTCTTATCAAATTTGTCCATACACTCCAGAGGCTGGATGAACTGAAGAACCTCATCCCACTGACCATCAAGGATCAATTGTCTTGAGAGAGAGAGAGAGAGAGAGAGAGAGTGAGAGAGAGAGAGAGAGAGAGAGAGAGAGAGAGAGAGAGAGAGAGAGAGAGAGAGAGACCTATTGAATTCTGTTGGACTTTCATTTTATTTTTTTAAGTTAACCAAAACATCCCTTCCCCCAACTACAGCAGCTGACCAATCAGCATTACAAAGTCAATGCTTTAGAAAGTAGTTAAGAAGATTATTTACTAATTTAAATAGATAAAAGTAAAACCTTTTTACAGGAAGTCAGATAAAATTGTCACCCTCCTCTTTCTGTTAGCAAAGGTGTCTGCTGGATCAAAGGACTGAAAGTCACAACTGGATACAATATAATTCGTATTGCCTTGTGCTGAACAGTATTATCTGGTAAAAGTTGGGTGGCTCAAAAATGTAAACTGACAATAATCTAATAATACATATTGTATTTATGCATGTTTCAGATACTTACAGGAATAGCATTACACTTTCATTCAGTATACATACAGAAATGCATAACAAGTCAGTCAAGATACTGTAAAGCCCAAGATGGATCAAAGCATTTAAAGGAGGGGTAGGCAACATAAGGCCTGGGGACCAGATGTGGCCCAATTGCCTTCTCAATCTGGCCTGCAGACGGTCCATGAATCAGGGTGTTTTTACATGAGTAGAATGTGTCCTTTTATTTAAAATGCATGTCTGGGTTATTTGTTGGGGCATAGGAATTCGTTCATCCCCCCCCCCCAATATAGTCCGGCCCACCACATGGTCTGAGGGACGGTGAACCAGCCCATGGCAGAAAAAGGTTGCTGACCCCTGATTTAAAAGCATGGACCTAAGTTTAAACAACAGCAACAAAAATGTGAGCTTTGTTTAAACAGTATTCTTAATACTATGATAAACATTTCTACCTTAAGAAAAGCATATCATCTGAGAACAGTCCATTAATTACTCCACTTTCTTTCTCCAGAGCCAACATACTGATATGAAGTTTTCTTGAATTCAAAAAATCCAGTATTAGCTTGACTATTTCAGCTTCTTTTACATTCACTGTCTCTTCTGCCGTCATTGTGAAAGACTGGAAAGAAGAAGAAAAAGTTACATATAAAATTGGGGTTGACCTGCATCCATAGCTGCCAAGTTATCCCTTTTTTACAGGGATTTTCCCTTATGCTGAATAGGCTTCCTCGCGAGAAAAGGGAAAACTTGGCAGCTATGCCTGCATCTTGTTAGCAAACAGACACTGTCAAATGCATTTTCTTCTTTGTTTATATGAAACATGCTACTGCTTGTTAGTAGGCTTAACCACTAAAGTTCACGCAGCTCAATGTAGTGTCACTAATAATTTGGCCCAATTGTACAGCTAGCAGTTCAGCTTCATACAGAGGGCTACGAATATCAAGGACAGATTATGTTTTACTTAACAATGTTTCAATTTACAAGCGTTTAGTAGCATGAAGAACATTTGAACAGCTCCTTTAGAAAAAAAACTCAATATGCGTTAAAGCAGAGTATCTGGCTATTCAGAAAGTGTTGTGTTGGTTACTGTCAGGGGGACTCTCTACAGGGAGTCTCCCCCCCCCGTCATCCTGACCAGCACTTCGCCCAGCGAGAGCGGTAGCAGCGGGTCAGGTGGGGGGAGTGAGGAGGGAAGCGGAATGGAGGGAAGGCTCAATGAGGTATCAGAGCTCCTGCACTGCCAAGCCAACTAGTGGAGGAAGGAAGGCTCAGCGATGTATCAGAGCCCCTGCACCGTACTAGCCCACAGCTGGAGGAGGGAGCACAGTCGCTTCCGGAGCCCGAATTAAGGCGAGCGCCCAAACGTAGGGTGAAAGGGCGGCGTTTCGGGGTGCCTAAGCTATTATGCTGGCCCCGAAGCAGACTGGCGCCATTGCCGGATTCTGCAAGTGACTAGGAGGTCATGTTTTCTGCTATCTCTGCACTGTAAATAGTATGCACAATAAAACCTTTAAAGACAGAACGGACTGGAGTGTCTTTACTCGGGAGTAGCCGCAACAACCCCCTGACAGTTACATTGGGGGGGGGAACCTAATACAGTGGTACCTCGGTTTATGAACACAATTGGTTCCAGAACTCTGTTCATAAACTGAAGCGTTCATAAACTGAAGCGAAATTTCCCATTGAAAGTAATGGAAAATGGGGTTCCGGTTTCCGCCTGCAGGAATGGCGGACCTGTTTTCCATCCCTCTGACCTTCGTAAGGAATTTGGCGGTTGCTAGGGGAGTAAATGGCAACCCCCTACCCTCTCCGGGGGTTACGGAGAGGGGCCGCTGGCCCGCGATGCCCCCAGACCCACTCCGACTGTTTATGGAGTGGGGGGAGCTTGGGCTGAAGCACTTACGAGGGCCAGGACTCCCGGACACTAATCTGCATGGCGGGGATTTCCATGATTAAAGAAGATAATTAGGCTTAAATCTATGGACATACTTCAGAAGGAGGGGCAGAAGCGCTGTTTACTGCCGAGAAATCTATGCTGCTGAGGGTGAGGAGTTAAAGGCTGTATTTCATCTGGAAGAAGAATTGATGGGGACGGAGCGATAAGGGAAGCGAGTCTTTTTTATTTTTTTTCATATGAGTTACTTCGTACCTTCCCAGACGTGATGTCCTGGCTTGTTTGGAGTGAAAGAGAAGCAAAAGACTGTGTGAGTTGAACTTTATAAACTGTTGTTATTGAGCATATTTTTTGAAGATGAGGAGTTGCTGACGAGAAAAGCCCCCCTCTAGTTGGATGGGAGGAGTGCCTGGACGCGTTCGGAGGATTTATGAGTTGTGACGCACTTTGAATTGGAGCAGCGACCTGAAGCTAAGTTCAGCTATAGGGCAAGGAGATCCATTAATTTACCAAGAGTCTATGCATGGTGTGAGGTCTGGTTCTTCTGCCTAGAAAAGCTGTAAATTTTATAAAGATCGTTAATCTATGAGAGAAAACGAAAGTGATTTGAGTTTTTTTAAGATGGCGCTGCTTCGTGTTGAGAGTCGACGCAATAGGGACGCTCCAGACCAAGAAGATTTATGGGGAGGCTGGACTGATTAACTCACACAGGGGAAAGAACATTTGTGAAACTTTGTTTGACATTTATCTCAGCAGCTGGGAAATAATCGGTTGAAAGAGGAAAACATCTATGTGACTGTAAGGGAAAGATCTGGATTATTATGAACTCGGAGAGACGATTTGAACTTTAGAAAAAAGATGGCAGTGGACGGTTGCGAGGAATCCCCAATTTCTTGAAGCATGGGAACAAAAAAAAATTTTTTCTAGATGATTTGGCATAATATTCGGTTTGATTGATATATATGTGTATAATTTGAAATAATGAAGGTGATATAATTGGTTTTAATTGGAAAAATTAATAAAAATATATTTTTTTAAAAAAAAGAAAGTAATGGAAAATGAATTAATCCGTTCCAGATGGGTCCGCGGCGTTCATAAACCGAAAATTCATAAACCGAGGTGTTCATAAACCGAGGTTCCACTGTAACAGTAATCTACTTTATAATTATTAATATTATTAAGCAAAAATAATTGCTAATTTTACAATGAATTATCAGCATGATTGAATAATGTACCAATTTTATTAAAGTGCTACTTGCATGCTATGGAGTATTTTTGCCTACATTTTTGTTTTAGCAAATTAATCTTTGGGATCCAGGCAAAAACATTACTTAATATAGATTTCATGTCCTATCATATGCTCCAAATCAAATCCAAAGATCAAGTACGGTAAGTGTGCACTATCAACAATACCATCTGTGCATTATGCACAAACAAAATGAAACAAAAAAGAGAAAGGGGGGATTTTCGGTGGCTGCTGCAACATTCACTTTCTTCTGAATATTATTTTATGATAAACTATGTACAAGACTTTTTCTGTTTTAGCTCCTGCAGAAGGTTAAATGAAGGAGTAAAACCTTTAAAGACAGAACGGACTAGAGCGTCTTTACTCGGGAGTAGCCGCAACAACCCCCTGACACTTACATTGGGGGGGGGGGAACCTAATACTGTAACAGTAATCTACTTTATAATTATTAATATTATTAAGCAAAAATAATTGCTAATTTTACAATGAATTATCAGCATGATTGAATAACGTACCAATTTTATCAAAGTGCTACTTGCATGCTATGGAGTATTTCTGCCTACATTTTTGTTTTAGCAAATTAATCTTTAAGATCCAGGCAAAAACATTACTTAATATAGACTTCATGTCCTATCATATGCTCCAAATCAAATCCAAAGATCAAGTACGGTAAGTGTGCACTATCAACAATACCATCTGTGCATTATGCACAAACAAAATGAAACAAAAAAGAGAAAGGAGGGATTTTCAGTGGCTGCTGCAACATTCACTTTCTTCTGAATATTATTTTATGATAAACTATGTACAAGACTTTTTCTGTTTTAGCTCCTGCAGACGGTTAAATGAAGGAGTAAAAATCATTGCATTTATTCATTTTTTTAAGATTTGTAGCTGCTTCTCAGTTACTTGTCTCAAGAATGGAATACAGATTGAAATCTTACACTGAGTGATACAAAATGACCATTTTGACCACACATCTCCTTACCACTTGACAGGATATAAACTAGTATGCCAATTATTAATATGCATACTGTTTTCATTAACCATTTGCTTAATGAACTGTTTGTATCTGCCAACTGTATATGAATCTGTATTTGAAACTTAGTCATTTGTGTTCTAACAGTAAGGTTTTAAATCTCTTATTTAAAATTCTGTTTGAATAAATGTTTTACAAGTCCCTCTGTCCAGCACTTGATACAGCCCTAAACCTCTGTACATAGAAATTTTGAATTGGTTTCTTGTTGTTTTTCCTCTTCCCATAATAAAGTAACATAAGAATGGTAATTAGCTGTCACTTTCCACTCCACATACACACAAACATGTGCATTTGTCACTTACGACATGATTTCCTACGTGGAAATTGTATCTGTGTAGAAAGAGTCTTGTGTGAAGTATTCCCAAGTGTATTCATAAAAAGTCACTATTATGTATTTCATCTACAGAGATAGTCCATAAGGAAGAATCACTCCATAGAGTCAGTGTTTGTAAAATGATAGTGAGAGGTAATGTCATGGTATGCCAGACATGAAGATTTCATCCTTGGCATTTGTACTATTCTACTTCATAGTATTCCTGATTATTCTTTCCATGGTTGTGAGGGTCTCATTTAAACAGCTTATCTAGCCCAGCAAGCATACTGTTAATAGGTACTTAGCAATACCTCTGCAGTGCCAGGACAACTCCCATGTCACAGACATGTCAGTTTCCAGAACTGCTTTCTCCTACCCAGAACTTCAGAATCCCAATTGTAAGAACTCATAGGCAGAGTTGCAACTGAGACCAATGATGCAGGGATGTGCACATGCCAATCTGGATGTGTTAATTAGTATGTCAGTTGCATTCTAATACTGTAGTTATATTTCATTTCCTCGTTTGTGTTGCATTTTAAGTTTTGCAGCATTTCATGGCCTGTCTAGCATGCACTGTCTTTGTCAGAAACAAATGTGAGCTCAAAAAGATCCCGCCAGACACAATATCAATTGTCCAGGGAGTGAGATTTTGCATTAAATAGGACTGGCTCTAATCTGCAGTCAGATTTTAAGACACAGAAGGCTAGAATAAGAAGAATCACATATTTACATACACACCCATGAATCTGAGCCTATGCTCTTGGCTGATATATATTGGGGCGGGGGGAGAGGGAGAGAGAAAATAAGAAGCAGCTGGCCCACAGAAGGTGTTAGTCACAGAACACAAAACAACTCTTTGCTCAGTGTATGTGGAGGAGAAACCACAAAGACTCTGGGCAAGTGAGATGTATTTCCCTCTTGAAGGCAGCTGCTCACATTTCATCATAATTGTTTCAGTTCCCATTAAGCATTTGGGACAGACATTTGATCCTTGGAGATACAGTATTCTCTGTATAGATGGGAACCTCAGAGGAGCTAAACTGATTGACAATCGTAAGTGCAAAAACTATATACCATAATATTTTATCACAGCCTCTAAAATCGCTCCCCTCCTCCATTTCAAAAGATCCCAGATTTTTTTGTAGAATTTTTAATGATACTATGCCTTATCAAATAATTTAACAACCTCATTTGCAAGAATCATGTTTAGCTATCCATCAAGTTTCTTAGGATTAAAGGTAAAGAGACCCCTGACCATTAGGTCCAGTCGTGACTGACTCTGGGTTTGCGGCGTTCATCTCGCTTTATTGGCCGAGGGAGCCTGCGTACAGCTTCCAGGTCATGTGGCCAGCATGACAAAGCCGCTTCTGGCGAACCAGAGCAGCACATGGAAACGCCATTTACTTTCCTGCTGTAGCGGTACCTATTTATCTACAGGTACTTGCACTTTGACATGTTTTCGAACTGCTAGGTTGGCAGGAGCAGGGACCAAGCAATGGGAGCTCACCCCATCGTGGGGATTCGAACCGCTGACCTTCTGATCGGCAAGCCCTAGGCTCTGTGGTTTAACCCACAGCGCCACCCGTGCTTAGGATTAGGAGACTACAAATACATCTCATGTGAAACGGGATCCCAAGATTTCAATTTTACAATTTGTAGTAGTACAGATAACATACCTCCTGTATTAGTAATTTTATTAAATATTTATACATGCTATTGATGCAGAAAGTGGCACGATACACAATATGTTGCCAGGGAGTAGATTTACACTAAGCAACAGCTTTAATGTGAGTGTCAACAGAAACCTATTTACAAATTAGATGTCTTGCACACTTCCCAATATGTAAGTAGAACAGACACCTATACCTTCCCTAAGTTGTATAGAAGATGGAATTTCAGCAAGTGCAGTTTTTCTCAACCTTGCATTACAAACTCAATCTGCTGGAATTCCCTCTTCTACACAACAATCAAAGATGCATAAACCCTTTCTTCTCTTGTATCTGGTTACCCAGAGTAACATTATTATAGACAGGCTCACTAGAAATTAGCAGAAGGCAATAGTCTAAGTTCCCTTAAGAAGGGTGCAATCATCAGTTCTATAACTCAGTAACTACATGACAGTGGTGGGCAATCTCCAATCCACAGCTTAATTAGGCCTGCCAGGACTCAGATGTTGGCTCACCAGGCTGTTTGGGGCAAACCACATCCACCTTTTCCTGGCCAAACATTGTAGGAAAGGTCAAGCATCAAAAAGTTATTTCCATCAGCAAGTCAGCACAGTGAAAGAAAAGGCATCAAATTCAGAAAGTGTTTTTTTATGCAAAGAAAGAATTTGGAACACACTCTGAATTCAAGTTAAGGATGCAAATAAATTATCTTCATTTGCAGAGTCACATCTGCCTAGGAAGATCCTTCACATCCCTGGTTTCAATTCAAGCCAGGCTGCAAAGGAAGAATAAAAAGTGCACTCCCAATTCCTTCTATTGAACTCAAGTCACCTGTCAAAAAAACCCTTGGAGGATGGGGGATCCACCCCAACCTGATATAGGATGCAAAGAGCACTGTTGCAGCACTAATATTGTTGTGTGTGCTGCTTCTTGTGAGCTTAAAATCTGAAATAGGTAGCACATGTTGTGGAGATTACATAGCAGTGCTCCTTCCAGCCTTGCCTAAGCCCTAAGCACTAGAAGTAAGGAGCATCAGATGTTACATAGCTACTATTGAAGTCTGTCTAAGAAGTTATCCTCCTCGCTATATATGGAACAGAGAATTAACATTCCTGTTTGCATGTAATGCTAAGACCATGGCTTAAACAAGCACACATGCCACCTCTTGGGGAGGAGATTGTGGTTTGTCTTTATGAGTCATCTGAATTTTGGTTCATGGTTTAGCTCTCTCAGACAAACCATGAGCTGTATATCATAGGACAAGCCAAGCGGAAAAGTGAAGTGTGAATTGGCCCTAAACACACAATCATATTCCCTTGGAAGGAACAACCATTTTTGTTTATCATAGCTTTCAATTCTTGAATTAGAAGCTGTTAATGAGAGTTTTAAGTGGTAAGGAAAAACGAACAGCTTTTATTTAAAAGTCCTGTACTATAGTGTTATGTACTGAGCTGAATCCTAGAACAATAGGATTCAGAATCAGCGGGAGCTACCCAATCCAACTCCAGGTGGAAGTGAATCCGCAACCTGATTGGCCTGCTGGAGCAGCCAATCAGGCGGCTGGCAGAAGTGAATCTGCTACCTGATTGGCCTGTAGGAGCAGCCAATCAGGCTGCAGGCAGAAGTCAATCCACAATATAATTGGCCCACAGGTGTAGCCCTGAAGTAGCCAATCACGCAAGGCCCATTGTGTAAATAATGTATATAAGCAGATGGTTTTGGGAAAAGAGCCATTCGTCTTCTCTTCTTCTCCTTGATGAATATGAGCTGAATAAAGAGCATGAAATTCACTCTCGACTCCGAGTATATTTCATATAGTGACCAAGTTTTTAAATTTGATGGAAAACAGAAGTTGGGATGTTTGTCATGTTAATACTGAAGGAGATAACAAACATTTATTGGCCTAGTATTTGTCTCACAATTGTTTTTATCATGCATAAAAATTGGGATAAAGATAGAAAAAAGTAACAGAGAGTAAACTACAGCACCCTGATCCAGTTAAGAAGATCCTGGAGATAAACGTTAGGGCAGTGGTGTTGTGTGAGCACATAGCACCCAGGGCAGGTGGGCACAAGCCCTCGGGGATGGGGCATAGGGAGAAGGAGCCTACCGCAGTACCCCAGCAGCCCCACATGCCTGGCATGCCAAAGGAAAAACAAGCCTGACTTGGGAGTGGAGCAACTGCTGCTGCCACCCACAGCCCAGCCCCAAAGGCCAGCTTGGGCACGGCTTCCCTCAATAAAGGAACTATAGGGGGCACCTGGTTGTGCCCCCTCAAAAAAATGCACCCAGGGCAATGCCCCCCAAGCTACGCCACTGTGTTAGGAAGCAGCCTTCTGCACACACATTATGTTTTGGATCAGGACCTGCACATTCAAATTAACTGTACTTTCCAATGTGCACCCAAACACAGGCAGCTCCTATAGGTACTATATTCTTTTATTTTCAATGAGATGCATATTTGGATGTGCATCCACAGTCTAGTACAATTATGAGTGAATACCATTTTTATACATGACTAAAGTTGGATTGGGGCATTGTCTCTGCATTTGGAAAGTTTTGTCTGTACTGTACTGTATTGTAGTTCATTCTACATACTACTGTGAAGAACCCTACAGCCTAGTCACAGGGCCACAAGAAAAAAAGTTAAGTTCTACCAAAGAAATAAGTCCAGTAAGAAAATAAGCTTATATATGTGGAAGCATTTTGTAAGTAACTAGTCAATGGAATTATAATGTTATTAGAGATTTAAAGGCTCAGAAAAATTAGAGGAAATCCTGTGTCGTCGTCCCCCATTTTTACAGCCCCCCCCCCCGGTCTTCACATCTCTAAAATTAATAAAACACACTGGTTCATCAGTATATTCATATTGGTGACTATAAGGCATACACAAAGGAGATTTAATCACATTGGGAGATAAACCAACGTCCAGAAAATCTCAAAGATGCAGCTCAAGCTCCTCAGTATGCCACAAACAGCCAGCACATATGGCATACAACGTCACCAAAGTGATCCAAGACTAATACTTCAGAATGACTGGAGGATTTAGAATCCCGTTCTTTTTAATATACATTTTGAATGTGCAGGTTTTCTTCCAATTCTGATTTAATTTTTTGTTGAAAGAGCAAAGCGTTCATATCACCACTCAGACATTCCAATATTTTTTACAGAAATGTAAGTCATATATGTTTACTCCAGATAACTGCTTATATTGGACAGCTATGACAACCAATTGACACAGATGGAAATAACTAAGGCTTTTGCTTCAGTAGCGTCTTTCTCTGTGAGAGTTAAATTGTCATTGCATGCAATCTTGACTAAGCCTTTTCTAAGTAGACTAGCAAGCATTGCCGTCATTGCATGAGACAATTGTCTAAAATAAATGCAAGCATACCGTAAGGGATACCAAAAAAGAAAAATGAATTCAAGGAGCACATTGCTAAAAATATTAAGACAATAAACAAACACTTTGTCCACAAAACTAGATGACTTTAAAAGGGGATTAGACAAATTTATGAAGGATAAGGCTATCAAGGCTAGTAGGCCACTGCTGGAAAGCTTGCTGGAAATCACAAGTGAGGAGAATACTGGTGTGCTCAGGTCCTGCTTGCAGGCCTTCCATAGGCATCTGAAAAGGTGGAGAGATTTCCCCACCTGAATAACTTCCTACTTTCTCACTATTTGCAATTACCAAATTTACAGTGCAGTCTTATGCATGTATACAGTTCATACCTCATGTTACGTTTTTTCAGGTTGTGTCCTGCAGCAACCCAGAAGTACCAGAAAGCGATACTTCTGGGTTTCGCTGCTCGCTTCACTCATGCGCACATATGACGCTTCAGGTTCTGGAATGGATCCTGTTCGCAACCGGAGGTACCACTGTATTTTGACCTCATCTACACTATATGCACTAAAGTAATATATACAGGTAGGTAGCCGTGTTGGTCTGATGCAGTCAAAATAAAAATAAAAAATCCTTCCAGTAGCACCTTAGAGACCAACTAAGTTTGTCATAGGTATGAGCTTTCATGTGCATGCACACTTCTTCAGATACCTGTAACTAGTACAATCCCATGTATGTGTCAGAAGAATGTACCAGTGTGGTACTTTCCCATCTCTAGTGTGTTTAGTATTGAAGCCTGCCTGAAGCACTTGTTGGTTCCTCTCATCTCTTTGATTGTTAAACTGAAGTGTTAATAAAATTACAATCCTCTTTAGAAAGGGAACAAACTGTACTTAAGATCACCCTCAATTTAAGACAGTCCTTCAAGCCCATAATTTGTAAAATTAGTTGCTATTGTGTAATGATTTATCTACCAAAATAGCACAGTAGCATCTTAAGTAATTGTAAACAGAAGTACAATACACAACATAAAATAGAAAACTAAAAGAGATGAATATGCAAATAATTGAATATTCATTTGGCATAGTATGTATTATTATTCAAAACACATCCTGACAATGCACAATTTCTCCAACGCACAAAGATTGGCAGGCAGCTAGGAGCCAAGGCACTGGTTTGTTATTCCATTTTCAGCCTCTCCTAACAGCCTTTTAATCAAAGGATAAGTATTTGTGGCAAATAGGTATTAAGGCAGCATTTAAAATTTTAAAGGTACATAGATATACCGTATTTACATCATGTCCATGTATTACTTTTTGTTCAGTAAGAGGCATATTTGAGGGTCAATAGCCAATAACTTTGAATATGGATAAAAAGTGTCCTGTATTTTGTGATTATAACACATACCCACTGTTTATTACAGGGGTGGGAACCTGTGGATTTGCAAATTATGTTGGAGGACAACTCACATCAGCCCTAACCAGCAGCACCAGGATGATGGGACTTGTAGTGCTGCAACATCTGGAGGGCCACATGTTCCCCACCACTGGTTTACAATAAACATTCCACATAACTATACAGTGGAACCTCGGTTTATGAACACCTCGGTTTATGAATTTTCGGTTTACGAACGCTGCGGACCCATCTGGAACGGATTAATTCACTTTCCATCACTTTCAATGGGAAAGTTCGCTTCAGTTTATGAACGCTTCAGTTTATGAACAGACTTCCGGAACCAATTACACCCATGCTTCGGGTTAAGTACGCTTTAGGTTGAGTACTCCATGGACCCGTCTGGAACGGATTAATCCACTTTCCATTACTTTCAATGGGAAAGTTCACTTCAGTTTATGAACGCTTCAGTTTAAGTACTCCGCGGACCGTCTGGAACGGATTAATTCACTTTCCATTACTTTCAATGGGAAAGTTCACTTCAGTTTATGAACGCTTCAGTTTATGAACAGACTTCCGGAACCAATTGTGTTCATAAACCGAGGTACCACTGTATGTACTTAAAGGGAAAATCCCAGTGCTTTTCAGCTCTTCACTGCACTCATTCTAGTCATTCTTATAATAATATAAATAGGGCATTCCAATAAAAAACAAGCACTTTTACCCCCTTTTTATTTTATGGTAAGGAAATGCATATGTTTATGGCTGAAATAAAAGGAGAAGTAGAATTGCTTTGTTTTAGCAGGATTGTGCTTCAACAATATTACCCAAGCCATGCCACGATAGAGCAGAAGGACTCAGTAACCCACTGTTTTTCAACTCTTTGGCTTACGAAGGGAAACAATTGCTTCTAACTGCAACAACCAAAATCTCCAGTCAATAAAGAGCAAATGCTTCACATCCTCCTGCTCCATAGCTTTAGTCAATTGGCCTACCTGAAAGGATGCATGTCAGGTGGTACAAAATTACTATATGTTCCTTATGCTAGGGATGAAAGAATATCATAATTAACACACCTTTTCTGGTAGTGCCACAGTGCTTGGATTGAACCTAAGATATAAAAATGCAATAGTGCTGCAGACAGGAGGTGGATACAAAAATCCACTGTCTAGAAAACAGATCCTGGTGTCAAGATTACTGAAGAGGACATAAAGGTTTCTTTGGTAGGTACAGAACTACAATGAGGGAAACCTCAAGGGAATATTAGCTATAATTCCTAGAAAGATTTCAGCCTGGCATCTTTCAAGTAAACCCTGTATGGGAGAAGTGGGGTGGGAAGAGCCTGCAGCATAACAGCAAAAACAAAACTCTCATCATCATCATCAAAATTTCTATGCTGCCCTTCATCTGAGGATCACAAGGCAGTTTACAAGATAAAAACTTTTTAAAAATGTAACATAGTAGCAAACAATAACCACCACCCCACAAAGTTTAAAAGGCCAAAGACTGCATAATTATCCAAAGGCCTGGGAGAAGAGGAATGTTTTTGCCAGGCACCTACATTGGGATCTCTCTATTTCTTCCGTTCAAGTGGCTCCTAAAAAAATTATTTGGCACCAAAATTTTGTGAAAATATTTGTGAAAGAGAAAACATATGAGGAGGCTTCAAAAATAGCCAAGTGCAGAAGTTATCTGTGACCGACCAATGGGGCACTGAAAAGCCATAGCCATTGCACCTCTATGGAGTGGTGAGCTAAAATAATTCTCATTATATATGTTGCCCCATCTATGCCAAAATGAATTGTCACATAGCTTTGCATTCTCTTGTTTTCATCTGCTTCTGTTATAATTTATTCTCCAATTATTATTTGTCTAAAAGATTATCAAATTAAATAGATGAGCAAAACAAGAACCAATGGAAGGTGATAAAACATACTAATTACAGCAATTAATCAGGAGATGAAGAGGAGAAAAGGCTATTCAAAAGATTACCATATAGAAATAGGAAGGGGTCACTAGCATAACAGTTATGTCAGCATATGTTTGTTATTCTCATGTGTGACCTTTTGCTATTCAGGTCTCCAAACCAGAATATACGGTACCACTGACACATGGTACTCCAGAAAAGTCTCAGGCATTCATTATTATGTTCATGGCATCCTTCAAACTAAGCTTGTCAACAAATTGATTTGTTATTTGTTCAAAGAACAAAGTATTCCATTATTGTCTCGAGCTGTTGTATACAGTCGCTGCAACATCTGCAGCTGCCTGCTGCCAATATGTTTTGTCAAGTTTGCATTCCTCTATTCAGAATGCATCCATAATAACTGTCACCCTTCGTTCATACACTCATGGGATTGCCACTAAACACATTCTAAAAGAAGCATGCGCATGCTTGCATCCACGAACCCACCCTTCTTTCACTGCAGCTCAATTGTGTGAACAAAGGATTGTAACAGGGAATTGGATACTTGACACTCAAGTTTTTCCTGCTAAAACACGCTGAAAAAGCTACTGTGCTGTGACACAATAAGGCCATCCCTTGCAATGAAATTACTCAGGAGCAGGGACTTTAGGACACAAAACTGGAATGCTTCCTCAGGAAAATGCACAATTAAAAACCTCAGAGCAGGTAAGACAGGCTATAAAAACACCCCATCCTTTTCTTTTGCATTTTTTTTGCCTCCAGACAGTGACACTGCAAACCTGTTTCAGGCATCCTCTCCTGTCAAGCACACCAAGCACAGCACAGACAAACAATGTCTCTTATGTGCCCAGGACAGATCTGGGTTACTTAGGGAGAGCAGCTTTGCAGGTGCTTAACCCGTTCTGGGAGGTTTGCCCTGCTAATAATGCTGCAATAACAAAGGCAGAAGAGGGAGGTGCGGGGACGAGAGGAGGAGACGTTCGCCAGAGACCGGGAAGCAAAATGCAATGGGCAACGGACAAAATTCAGCAGTAATGCACACGCATACAACACAGGCAAGGCCGGCAGAGTGTGGGGAGAGGCAGCCGTGGCGATGAAGCATGCACTGACTAAACGGGAGACAAATAAGCAGGATGGGTGTAAGGGGGAGGGGGAGTAAAGAAAATGGTCCTTTCGCTCATTCAGCACCAAAGCAGCCCAAGGGAGGCTGTCGCTTCGCCCCTCCCGCCGCCACCACCACCACCAGCAGCAGCAACAACGCCAAGCCCTTGCCCCGCCAACGCCTTCAAGGGCCGGCGCGTCCCCGAACGGGCACTCACTCGGGGCCTCCCCTCAGGCCCCGGGCATCCCTTCCCACCCTTCCGCTCCTTCGACCCGGTTCTTTGCCCCCAGTCAGCTTCCCCCCCCTCAGCGGAGGCGCCGCCACCCACCCAAGACAGGGCAGCCGTAGGGCCCATCCCTCAGGGAAGAGACAGAGGCTCACCTCAGGGGAGGCTCCCTCCCAAAGCGGCGAGGGGAGACCGGGGCTGGCGGGGGTGCGCAAAATGGCGGCAAGCGGAGCCTCGCCACCGGCGTAGTGGCAGGGAGGGAAGAAGGGGAAGAGGGTCCCGTCGCCAGCAGCCAACGCGGCCCTGCCTGCCTGCCGGCGCCCAGCTGCTCCTCGCCTCGCGGCCCGGCTTGTGTAGTGGCAGCAAAGGCGGCGGCGGCGGCGCCCTGGCTGTGGTTGTCAAGCGGCTTCTCCAATCAGTGCCCAGCAGACCGGCTCCTCAGGGCCCCGCGGCGCCTGGGCGGGGTGGTGGCAGCGCAGCCGCCTGACTGGGAGAGCCAGGGAGAAAGGGGCGGGCGGGCGCAGGGGCGGCGTCCCTCCGGGAGGAATGGCTCGCCCAGCCCATGTCGGGGAGCGGCGCGGGCGGGAGGCGCGACGGGGATCGGGGGTGGCAGTGTAGGAGGCGGCCCAATAAGGAGCGAGGGAATCCGGGGTCTGGATTTCTCTTCTTCTTCTCCTCCTCCTCCGGCAGGATTACTTTGCATCTGTTTGAGGTTTTTTTTCTTAATCGTATTTTACGGAGGGTGGAGTTTTTTTGCCTCCTCCTTCGCATCCTCTTCCCGCCCCAGTAATTCCTAGGGGGGGGGGGGAATTGATAGGCGGATGTAAAGGCTGTTCTTCTCCCTTAACATTAATAGTGTCAAACTATTATTATTGTTATTGTTAAAATGGGATACTGCCCTTTAGCCATACATCTCAGGGCAGTTTTACAACACAAACACTGCAAGATAAAAACCCCAAAAACAAGATTAAAAGCAGTGGCAAAACACACACACACACACAGACACACACACAGACACACACACACACACACACAAGCCGTTCCAATGACATGATTAGCAACCTCCTCTTTCTTCCAAACACGTGTACATTCTAGGCGAGCCCTTAAGAGGCAGGCCACTCACACAAGCAGGTTGTTGTTGTGGTTTTGGGGTAATTGATACAATGCAGGGCAGAGGGTCTTGTAGGGCCATGGAAGAAGGGGTGAGTGAAGATCCATGGGTGAAGGGTGGTATACAAATGTATCTAACAATAACAACAACAATACATTGGGAATAAGGTCTGGGGAGGAGACCAGCAGTGCCTAATATCCACCAAGAGGTCGCTGGAGGAGCGACTTGGGGTGGGGAGCTGCCAAGGAAGTAGCAGCAGTGCCAGTGGCATTTCTTGGAGGACAGATATGCTGCCTTTGTGGATCCTGTCACCTGAGGCAGTCCCCTTGCCTTGTCTCCTGGGTGGGTCAGCTCTGTCAACACTGCAGTAATGTGTGCATTGAGTCTTAGACCCCAATTACACTACAGGGAGAGGTAGTCATTAGTTGACAGGTCACCTTTTGGCCATTCAGGAATGGTCCTTTCCCAAACCTCTTCAGGATTAATGCCCTTTTGTTGTTTAGTCATTTAGTCGTGTCCGACTTCGTGACCCCATGGACCAGAGCACGCCAGGCACTCCTGCCCTTATTACACCCAAATAATGTTTGGTGGCATGGAGTACTGTAATGTTAATTCTTTTTTAAAAAAATAATTTTTATTGGATTTTATATAGAGAAAGAAAGAAAAACCATAGAGAAATACAAAAAGGGAAAAATATAAGGCAATTTCAGCAAATCTTATTCCCCAAAATTCTTCACATATCAATTACAATAAAATAGAAAAAAAAAGAAAAAGGTAAAAATAAAAGATAAAAAATTCAACTCTATAACTTCAAATCTAAACATTTCGGACTTCCTCATTCCCCCTTCTTGAGTTCTAAATATTACACTAACTCTTGCAGTCCCCAATTTTAAAATCACATTCTTTTTTCTAGGTTGTAACTTCTTTATTGCTAATAACCCTTCACACTTCACATTGCTATTATTTAACTACTAATCTCTACCCTTTACCCCAAAATATTCCAATTTATCTATCAAAATCTTTTACCCCCTATTATTCCCACCCACAAAACAAAATCTGTCCCCCTTTCCTTGGAATCGGTATCTCCAGAGGCATCAGCCAGTTCCTTAATGCATTCCGAATTCAGACCATTTTTTATCAATCAAAACAAATTAATACAGGTCTCCCTCAACCCACTCCTAATCTGTCCCAATCCAAATTTTGCCGAACCCTTTCCCCCCTCTTCTGTAATTCCCATGCTTTATTTCCATTCTCATTCTCTTTCTCTTTCTGCCTCCCCCCCACCTACTTGCTTCTTCCCCTCTCTCACTGGGGTATTAACCTTCTTGTTCCCCTTTTTGGGGGGCTGTAATGTTAATTCTTTATTGGTCCCATTTCTGAAGCCTTAGAAAGGCTAGGGATAACTCAAGGTCCAACTGGTGCCAGGTGGTATTTTGTTGCATGCTGCACAGAAATCTCCTCCTCTCAGTGTGATCTATATACCTCCCCCCACACATTTGCATTAGAAGGGTTAAATTCTGATTGATGTGGTTTTGATAAGAAATCGTATTTGTTCCATTTTGCCTTTCAGCTTCTGTTTGTCCTGCTCCCCCTTCTTCTGACTGGGTCAAGCTTAGGCATGGGTTGCTTGCCAGTGCTGGGGCCTGTAGCAGTCTTGACATCACAATCACATTTTCCTCTATTTTTGCAGCGGAAGCTGCTGGCTTGTTGCCAGTGCATGTAATTACCATCTGAGAGCTTTCTGGATTCCAATCTGTCCTTGTCTTTTCTCACATTTTCCACTGCTACAGAAAACCCGTTTTGCCATAAATGTAGTGACTGAATAAACAAATACTGGTAAGTAAAAGCCATTACTGCATCCCAAGTCTTTCTTCCTATCTGCTCACCAAAATGGATGGTTCTGTTATTAATGAATTGCCTTAAATCTGTATGAGTTATTAAATGTCTACACAGTGTTATCAGTGTCACTGGGTGGGAAATACTTAATATGTAGAGCATTAAAAAACCCTCTTTTTTGTTTTCATAGATAATAAAAGAACAAAGCAACAGTGGAGGGTGCGGTGAAGGAAACTGTTATATATAAAATCCCAGTCTGATGAAGAGTTCTAGAGAAATAGAAAGCTTTTGTGACATTTTGGTTGGTCCTAATAAATGTATTGCTTGATGGATTATGGACCAACATCACTTTATTTGCTTTGTGTGTTTTGTTTTGTTTCAGCCTCACAGCTTGTCCCATCAAAATGAATGCTCTCCTAGATAACATAGCATGCACTGAACATTGTTCACAAATCCACACAAATAGTTTACAAATCATTTTGTGGTACTTACTCAACACTTCTGGAGCTGATCCAAGTTCTTTTACTACCGGTTTCTAGGCTTGTCAAAATAATAAGCAATGTTGATTTAAGATGGCAATTCTACACATCCAAGCACCTTAATAAATGTGTTTACACTCAAGAGGCACTTGCCAGGACTTGCTATCTTAGATGGAAAGCTCTTTGATATAGTAAGACATGGGTGATGAAATACTACTTGATACGATAGTTGAGTTTGACTAATTACAAAAAGAGTATGCTGAGAGTATGCAGGTATATTAACATATTTCAAAACATCAATACTGAAAAGGATTAGCACTTTTGTCAGGAACTCTCACTCCATGACGCTATATCAAATTGTGAGCTTCCCCATCAGCCAATCCTATAGTGCCGGGACAGGGAAAGTCAGAACATGTTGCATCAGAGAGTAAGTGTTAAAACATGTTTGACAAAGAAGGGGAAGAATTAGCCATGGAAACGATGCTTTGGTGACATCCCGATCACAAAAACATGTGGGGCAAGCTCTGGCCTTGGTAGGACTTATTGTAAATATGCAGTTTAGGATTGGGCTATAAGGATTGTGTTTATATTGTAAACCTCCCTGTGATCCTCTGATGAAAGGCGGTGCAGAGATTTGATTAATTAATAAAAAGCTGTATAAACTGATGTATCGTAATTTGCACACAAGTGCTCATAAA
Source organism: Zootoca vivipara (assembly GCF_965207765.1). Lineage (NCBI taxonomy): Eukaryota > Metazoa > Chordata > Lepidosauria > Squamata > Lacertidae > Zootoca > Zootoca vivipara. The sequence goes on along the minus strand of NC_142590.1, from coordinate 16,618,208 downwards.
AACAATGGTGGAATTAGAGCTTCATTACAGCAAGAGAGAAATGATAATTCCAAGGTACAGGGGTTACTGCTTAGTAGCGTGTGCAAGCATCTAACGTGTGCCTCTGGTAAAGTAAGAAAATAACGTGGGAGCTCATATGGGACAAATTTATACCAGAAATAACTATGTGAATTAGCTCTGTGAGATAAAATTTTCCAGTGACTTGGGCTTCACATTTTCAGCATGACTGGCCCTACTACCAAAATGACCCATGCAACATTGTGAGAAAGTACAAGTTTTTAGGAGTTTTATGAACGGTCCCATCTCACCTGCACCCCTGATTTAATCAGTTGGTTGAATCAAAAGCATGGACAAGCTCTGTAGTCTGCTTATCCAGTCAATATAAGACAGATTGTTTGTTTCTAGCACAAGGCTGTATACCCACCATACATTTAAAGCACATTCTTTCCCTCAAATAATTCGGGGCACTAGTTTAGTTTGTTAAGGGTTCTTGGGAACTGTAACTCTGAAAGGGGTAAACTAGTGTTCATAATTTCTGTGGAAAAGGATGTGATGGGAATAAAGTATCGAGCACCTCCATAGCGCCCCTGTGGCGTGTGTCCTTTTAACAAGCCAATAATAATTTTCCGATGCATTGTTGACCTGTGCCCATGATGAAAGCAGGGCATGTCAAATGGATGTAGTTGTAGTTAACAAAACCTTTGAGTTAACTCTGGCGAAAATGCTGCCTTCTGGGTTGACTTCTGTCATGAGCCCCATGGAGATGTCACAGAGGGAATAGGCTAATTATGAGGTGGGGTGGGGAAGTAAAACAGGGAGTTGGCGCTAAATAACCCATAGGAGGACCCAAGCGGGTTGAGGGAGGTGAAACTGGGACCTCAAGGAATGTCTCTGCTGGAGGAGGGGTCTCAAGAGAGTCAGGAGCTGGATCCTGGGGAAGGTTCAAGTGGGTTGTCAGAGAGGTGTGATACCCCCGTGATATCGGACATCTCTGGTCAGGCACCTCCTCAGTAAGCAGCCTCTGCCTGGGGACATGACAGAGAGTATGCTGGATACTGAGCTGGCACCTCCATCATCCATGACATGGAGAAGCCAGTGCCAGCTCAAACAAACAGGCCCAGCCCACTCCCAGAAGTGTCCATTTGCTCAGATCAGAGATGCCTTCATAAACTGCATGCCGGCAAAACCTTTTGCCAACCATAAATGTATACATTTAATGGCTTCAGAGGATAAACTGAAAACGCGTACCAAAAGATGAAACTGCAACGTTGTTTTTGGTGCCATGCTTTTTATTTAAATGGAAGGGAAGGACTACACTGTACTAGGTAGGTAGCACTATGACAATATCTTACAGCACAGCTTCTGAAAAAATAGGGTAGCAATGCTCCACAAAAGTGGACAAGTAAGCACACGATACACTGTACATTTCTCAACGGACGGTGCCCATTTAAATTAGAAATAAACAGAATTTGGCTTTAAACAGCCAAAGAATTTTTTTCTTTAAAAAACAACAACACCAACAGTCATCCAAAAATGGTTTCAGTAGCTACCATGACTGTCAGAGCTTGAACACCTGGTCTGGTAATTAAGATGGTTGGCAAATTCTGTCATATAAAGAATAAAAACACCCCGCTCCCTCGATGAAAGCACCGGTGTGTAACTGATAGTGTCACTGATAAACACCGGACTTCTCCATGAAAGGCCTTTATTTTCTTAAACAAGATCCCAAATGAAGACATACTGTCATTAGAAAATTTGCAAGCTTCAAAAGAAAAAATAAAAAGAAAACCCTGTCCTTAGCTCTCCTTGTATGTAGTAACATTTTAATCCCGAAAGTCTCAATTTTTTAATTGTATTATTCACATCCTACCTTTCAACATTGCACAGACATCTTTTTTTCTGAACGGTAGACAAAATTCATAATACATTCAATAATTTAAAATGACACTATGTTGCCACATTTTAAAAGAAATTATCCTGTTTAGATAGGTGTGCATGAATCAGTCAGTGGTACGTATCATTAAATTATATTTTTCTTTTAGCAAGAATAGTTTAGTTAAAAATCCTTCCATGTGATCTCCTCCATCGTCTATCCCAGGCACCCCCAAACTTCGGCCCTCCAGATGTTTTGAACTACAATTCCCATCTTCCCCGACCACTGGTCCTGTTAGCTAGGGATCATGGGAGTTGTAGGCCAAAACATCTGGAGGGCCGCAGTTTGGGGATGCCTGGTCTATCTCATTCATGTCCTAGCAGCTCGCCCCCAACTTGAGCAAGTTTTAACTTAAGATGTATGCTTACATGGGTATGCAATATATTTTTCCTATGCCATTAGTTGGAGGATAAGCCTCATTGGTAGAATGCATAGACCTTCTAGCTCCTATTTTTAATATATATATATATAATATATACACAGTATGTTTACACTTGAAATAGAAGATGGGTTAGATATCCTGGTTCATATACATGCAAACAGTAGGAATCAGCTAACCACAAATAGATCAGAGCCACATACCTATTAAACAGGTGGGTTTTGTGTTGTTGTTTTTTTTACAGTTTTAACAAATATACATAAATATAAGAACATAAGTTAAAGTAAATATTGACTGCATTTCTGAGAAAATGTTGATAAAGAACCCAGACACATTGATGCCTAAGGCTTTTTCATAATTTTAAAAAGGGCTGTTCTCTAAATTATTTAAGGACTTCTCATTCCTATACATCATCTATATAAAGAACAGAAGCAGACTGCAGTGAAGTACTACCTCTCCGAGTCAAGCAGTTCAGTGGGAGAAGTGTGCAGAATTTTAAGTTTTCCTTTGTAGGATGCATAATAAAAAGTAACATACACTTTAGACAGGTAGTTCAAAACTGTCTTGAAGTTCCAACACTTGTCACAACACTGAAACGGAATAGGTTTAGCAATAATTCAAGTCATTTCCTGAGAATGAGGTTCCACCTAGATCCCCTCCCACCCCCAACTAAGTCCTCTGGTGTACAAATGTCAAAAAAGCAATCACAAAAATAAGGGTAGGTTTCAAGTTTGAGCTTTTCCAACTGCTGAAACAGTGCCTTGCTATATCTGTATAGGAATCCTGACAATAAGAAAAAAGAAAGCAACAAGAAAACCTCCAAACAGAAAATAAACCTTCTCTAAAGTAATCAGATGTGCAGCCCTTGGTTAATACTGAAAAAGGTGCTCCAGTGATTATTTTGTAAATATTAACATTGCTGTATTTGTGTGGCTCTCAGCCATTCTTTGTTTCAATACACTCAAGACTGTCATGTATCATCATCAATACCATAATTTATATTAAACAAAATTAAATTGATGTCCTGGAAGAAAAATTACTTTGGTCCATATACTGGATGGCAACCTGGTGACACATCAGAATAGCTTTCATAGAGCAGGCTTACTCAATATAATTTTCTTCAAGTTTCTCAGAAGGACTCATACAAAGTGTCTAATTTTAAGACAATTAATACTGTTTTGCTTAGGATTTTGAAATAGCCATCCAGACCGTAATCTCAGGAAGCAATGGTAGATGTCTGCATTTGTTTAGTGATGTTGTTTTATTTGGGTCACCTGTCACACAACAGACACGTATCGTCCCCTTTGCTAAATCTCAGAATGTTAAACAGCAGTTTGGTCTGAATTATAAGTGGACTCCTGTTCAGAAGAAAAATGCAAAACACAATAGTGCATGCAAAGATCTCCCGTCATGCTTCCCTGGATCAGGGCAATGGTGGATTTCTAAATATAATGGCAATACCTTTATAAAATAAGTTTCCTTGTGGAACAAGCAATGACAGCCATCACATTTCCTTGCCAGAGGTTAAGACATGCTAGCAACATTTAATCCTGGACATCCTCTCCAAGGAACTTTTCTGGTGCAAAACCCTTTGAAATGAATGAAAGTCAAAAAAAAGAATGGATAACCTCATTTCATTACAAAAAGGTTTGTGCCCTCTGTTACCGGCAGGCCACTTAAAATTTAACGGTGTGGCAACTCAAGACAGAACATTTCTCCAGTGAAGATATAAAGAGCAGAAGCAAATTCCAAAACAAGCATAACACACCAAAGTATAAGGCAATGAATTTAATATATACTTTAATTTCAGTCACTACAGATTTGCAAACATTCAATAATTCAGTGTTTTAAAAACGAGAGGAAATGAACCCTATAAACTGTGAGCACATACCCATCTCCACTCTGACTCAGTCTTTCAGGAGCACACGAATGCATAATCACTTAAGTGTCAGTTTTCTGCAAGTCTTCAATACTGTGTTTACATTCCAGTTGTGCATGATGACAGAGCTTTTTTCTCCAAATCCGAGTTCAAAGAAATCTTGTTGGCAAATAAGAACCTATTTTCTAATAGGCAGCAAATACGAAGTGCAAGTTTGCCACAGACGTGGCAAAGTACCCTACCCCCCTCCGAGTTACTATGCTTTTGTAGGTAAGAGTTTTTTCGGTGTTGCTGGTCTCTTGCTCTGCCACAAATGGCTGTGGATGGTAATAGCGTCGACACTGGCAGAGAGCGTTTTAGCAGGTATGTGGCTGAACTGCTTCCTGTCAGAGTTGTACTTATAAAGCCCCTCAATCATTTTCTTACTGATGGACTTTGGGCCTATTCCAGTCAACTTACTGATTTCTTCTGTCTCAGGGCAGTACGTGTACAAAGATCGGAACTGGCAGCCTGAGTCCCGGAAAAGGATAAGGAAATTGTTGGCATCTGATTTCTCCATTTCCTGAAAGGGGGAGGGGAGGAAAGAGGGTTCACATTGTGCACAAGTTAACATTCAGTTTATGGGTATTTTCAATGCCCCTACACTTATGACAGAAACTGTTTCATGTTATTGAAAATGAAAACCATTGTAAGCTTGGCTTATTTACACATGCAAGAAGGCATCACAGATCTAACAACACAGATACAACTTTCATGTCATGGACATGAAGTTGCACATTCAGCTGCCATTTACTGTTCTACAGTAAATTATAGAGAAATCAAGTGTTATACATGCATCTGTGAACAAGCGATATAGGGTACCAAGAGTAATTTTAAAAACTACATTCCTGGTGCACCAGACAGTTATATTCTTATTTCGACTAATGCTATAACTATTTAAAAATCTTTATCATCAGAACAAGCTCATGAGAAGTGTTAGTAGAGAATTTCAGAGTGTATGTATTCCTATTCTGGCAAGAATATTGTATTAAGGAGACAGCTTAGCTTAGTAGAGGACTCAGAATAGAGTATGAAAAGGAGGTTAGGAGTGTCAGTGCTATGGCTGCACCAGGAATACCATTAATGCACATCATTAATGTTTACAGGGCCTTAGTAAACAGAAAGACTCCCGTCTGAATCTGCAGTGTAAAGAAAACTATTCCCCCAACACTTCCTACCTACCCACAGCATGAACTTCAGATTTTCAGTTTCTTCCTCCCCCCACTTCCCCTTTACAGGTTTGCCTTACCTCTAATATTTTATTCTTCTGACCTTCGTTTACTCTTCCAGCCAAGCAGCAATGAGCCAAGGCATTCTGGATTATATGTTTGTTGGATTTTGCACTGGGTTCTTTGTACAGCTTTGGTCCTAGAGAGAGAGAGAGAGAGAGAGAGAGAGAGAGAGAAGAGAGAGAGAGAGAGAGAGAGAGAGAGAGAGAGAGAGAGAGATATGAATAAATGAACATGGTTTAGAGCAGGCAGAGGTGAGGAACCTTTCTGGCTCTGGGGGGGGGGGGTCAGAGCTTTATAGCTGCACTCCATGGGCCAAATTTGACAGGTGGCCTGGGCAAGGAATTTCTAAGGAATTTCCTTCAAACCAAACTCTTAATACTCCAGCTTCTCATTCTTTATTATGGTTGGGGTATTTAACTACCACCTGATACTAAGTGAAGCAAGATTGTAATTTGGTACACTGGTTTGCTGTTATTACTCTGTATTACTTTTTCTCTGTTACTTACCTGCTTTCCCCACCACCACCCCAAAGCGTCTACATGTTCTTGTTTGTAGCAAATAATTCAACAACAACTCTTAATATACCAACCTGTATATTCTGTAGCAGAAGCCACAGAAGAGGTTGTTGATGCATTTTCCCAATCCTTTTCTCCATTACGACTTCCGCAACGACTTGGAGATATTAATCCTTCCACAGATTCAGACCTAAAAGTTGCATTTAAACAGGAAAGAGGATTCGGCCAATCTATTACCAAGCATGATTTCACAATGAAAAAAGGCAGCATTTCACAATGAAAGACCTGAAGATAAAGCACTGTTAAACACAAATGTGGAATCAAATGATTTAACAGCAGGTTAGTTCTTCCAAATGTCCAAGTAGCTTCAGGAATGTGTGGGAAGAATGTTAACTGTCCATCAGGCAAAGCTGGCTAAATTCTGAGAAATTGGCGGGTGTTTCTAGCCCCTTTTCCCTTATAAAGCTATCACAAAGAAGAAAATCTGAATATGAAAGCACCCCCTCTACTTCATATTAGTCTACACAACTTAGAGAATTTAATTCACTTGTAGATATTTCAGTGGCTTCTTAAAATTAAGGAGAGGTGAATGATTACATTTTTAGAAGTACCATCGTGTGTGTGTATTACTACAGGTGTTGGCTCATACCTAGGTAAAGGTAAAGGGACCCCTGACCATTAGGTCCAGTCGTGACCGACTCTGGGGTTGCGCGCTCATCTCGCATTATTGGCCGAGGGAGGCGGCGTATAGCTTCCAGGTCATGTGGCCAGCATGACAAAGCTGCTTCTGGCAAACCAGAGCAGCACATGGAAACGCCGTTTACCTTCCCGCTGTAGCGGTTCCTATTTATCTACTTGCATTTTGATGTGCTTTCGAACTGCTAGGTTGGCAGGAGCTGGGACCAAGCAACGGGAGCTCACCCCGTCACAGGGATTCGAACCGCCAACCTTCTGATCAGCAAGCCCTAGGCTCAGTGGTTTAACCACAGCGCCACCTGGGTCCCATACTGGTGGCTCATACCTAGCAGTCCAATAAAAATGTACACATCAACAGAAGCAATTAAACAATTCCCTGCAGCCTGGAAATTAAATATGTGTAGATATGTTTTGTGGCGACTGTGTATGGAAACGGCTATAGGAACATACTCAAAGTTGGTCTAATCTGAAGAGCCATGAACTATCTTAATTATGCATTAACTACTGCCTCACTGGAAGGACAGATCCTGAAGCTGAGGCTCCAATACTTTGGCCACCTCATGAGAAGACTCCCTGGAAAAGACCCTGATGTTGGGAAAGATGGAGGGCACAAGGAGAAGGGGACGACAGAGGATGAGATGGTTGGACAGTGTTCTCGAAGCTACCAACATGAGTCTGACCAAAGTGCAGGAGACAGTGGAAGACAGGAGTGCCTGGCGTGCTCTGGTCCATGGGGTCACGAAGAGTCGGACACGACTAAACGACTAAACGACAACAACAACTGCCTCACTGAATGCACACTGTTGTGCCAAGTCACATAAATATGATAATTTTTCTCAAATGTAAATTGGAGCTGAATATTTACCTTGGCGTTCTCTTGCCCGATTGCACACTGTCGTCTCCAGTGTTCAATGATGCCAACGAAAGGCTAGATACTGAGGGGAGATTTGGGGGGGGGAGAACAGCAACATAGTGAAGGTGTGAGCCTAGGTAAATGCAAGGAACTTTAAAATAATGCAGATACTGAAAACAGAGTCTGTGGACTAGATGCACCACCAGGAAAGGAAAGTTTCTAAGTTTTCTAAGAAATATTCTCTCTCTTTACTGGCCCTATGAACTCTACATATGTAAACATATAATGCGTATTTTAACCTCATAAGTCTTTATATAGTAAATGTAAATGATAGCACGTATATAGGTTGTTCTAAACCTAAACATCACCATGGAGCTCTGTATCAAAGATATGGAAACCTACTTTAAAAGTAGAGGCGATGTTGTCGTATCGGTCCAGCTCACGCTGACTCAAAATTTAACTATGTAAGGAGTGATGAAACAATCGTTCTTTGCAACTTTTCTAATGTGATAACTAGGCATAATGAAAACCAGCAGTCTGGTAGCGTTTAACAACCCCTCTGCCCCCCCCCCCAAAATCTCCGGGCTAGCAATTTAAAACAAAAAGCAAGAGCGGAGGACAGACACAACAGAAGGCTTACTGTCATCCCAGGATTACAAGGCCTTGAAGAGGAAGCAGCCGTGCATCACTTTTCAGTTTCTGAGTACAGTGGTACCTTGGTTTTCAAACATAATCCGTTCCAGAAGTCCGTTCGAGTTCTGAAACGCTTGAAAACTGAAAGCCTCAAAACGCAAGCCTCAAAATGGAAAACTCAAAACAGAAGCCGTGTTTCCTGTTCAACTTCCGAGGCACGTTCGAAAACCGAGGCACTTACTTCCAGGTTTTTGGCGTTTGAGTTCCAAAGCGTTCAACTAGAAAGGCGTTTGAAAACCGAGGTGCCACTGTACTCCATGTCAAAGCTGGAATTGCAGCACCAAGACTCCTCCTTATATTTATTACCTGGAGGACCTTTGATCGGAGTTTTAGGTGACTCAATATGATCTCTGTGAATGGATTTTGGACGTGGCTTCTTTTGTTTGGACATGTGGAGGCGAGGCTTTATGACAATGTCCATATCTTCCATCAGTTTCAGCTGCTTCCGCCTTATATATTCTTGCTTAATAAACTCTCGACGTGCTCTTTCATCTTCCTTCTTCTGACGTTCTTCCTCAGACTTCCTCCTTAGAAATTCAACAGCACCATTAGCAAAGTCATCCTTCTCACAAACTAAAAGCAATTTTTCTGATTATAAGTTACCTGAATGCCAAGTATCACTGTTACATTCCCAGAATATATCCTGGTTTCCAAGTTTTAGTGTACATATTTTAACTGTATGCTCATGCTAAGCTTTGTGGAGCAATTCACACAAGTAGTCCTAAAGATCCAGTTGAACCAGATTAGGGTAAATATTAAGTGAAATAGCCCTTAGCACTTCAGTACCACCTAACACTTTAGTATTGTGTACCCGTGAATATCAAGTGGCTTTTTGGGTTTCTTGGTAATATTCAAAGAAAAATTAAGTTATTTTGAAGGTTTAATATTCTTTAGTTATGCAAGAAATTTATTTTAGAATGTTCACATTTTCACATTTAACTAAAGGTCAAGACTGGACACACAACATTTCATTCATTCTGAACACAGGAGAGCTGCAAATAGCTTCTCTTTGCAAGTGACTGTTGCAGCGGCTGATGTAGGTGCTTTTTTTGCTCATTGAAGGGGTGAGACACAGGCACACCAATGTGTGGCCCTGCCTCTTTCAGCTCTTTTAGATGTGGCAGCCATTTTGTGTTATGCCACACCTCTGGGCACCCCATTTTGTGACTGGCTTTCTAAAATTTCCAAATTTGTCCCACTGGCCTAAAAAGGTTGGTGACGCCTATCTTAATCAGTTAGTAGAAAAGTTTTAAGTGGTCTTAGCATAGGAAACAGTTTGACAACAAGGATCCCTCGTAGGGTATAGCAATTAGGCGTCTGGTTTCTAAATTTAAGCTGAACTCTCTCAGAATGACTAGCATCTGCAGTTGATCTTACTTTGTTTCTTCTTTCTTATATTCCAACTCGGCTTCCAGTTGCTGCTTCCGAAGTAAGGTTTCTCTTTCCCTTCTCAATCGCTTCTCCAGCAATGCTGCCCGCTTCACTGCCATTTCGTTTTCAGCCTTTTGATCATCCTTGAAGCAACATTTAGGAAGGAATGTCAATCATTATCTCAACATTGGCAGCAGACTTTATCCACAGTACAAATTTAAAGATTGGTCTAAAGCAGGGGCATGGGACCTGGGGCTTCCAGATGTTGCTGAACTACAACTCCCATCACCCTGATCATCGGTCATGCTGATTAGGGTTGATGGGGCCAAAAACACTGGGACCGGCACAGGTTTGCCATTCCTGGTCTAAAGTCACTGAGACAACTATATCAAAATATGCAAGGTCTAGTACTTATTAAAATTAAGATTGTTCAGTTGTAGTCTTATACCCCACTGGAAGCTGTGCTAGATTAACCACTCCTCTACAAAGGATAACACTCCTCTATGGACAGAGGATGTCTGTATTACACTCAACCGCAATCCTGTAACCTATGATATGGTTTATTTACAATACATTTGCAGGGAGAAGTGAATACAACTCCACTTGCAGAGGAGCTTAAATCATTTATTATCTGCCCTAGTGTTTTATTTTGAACAATACACAACGGTGAGAAAGGCAACAGAGGGGAGTCATTCCCCAGCTCCTGCCTGTTGCAGCTGTGCTTCAAAACAGCTTCTCAAGCAGGTGTTTTGCAAGCTGTTTGGAGCATGACTGTGAGGGGTGGATGATCCATGGGAAGAGTTAACCAAACACAAGTCTCCCAGGTCCCACTCACCATAGATTCTGGCCATACCCTCTGTAACACAGGCCCTGACCACCCGCCCACCACCACCAGAGGCAAAAAGTATGCCCACCCCTGGCTGAGGGGAAAGTGACAGTGAACTTGCAATACAATTTGAAATGGGCACTAGGTACTAGAAGGCTTATCCCGGGTCACAACAGCTGGAGCTGTGGAGGGAAATCCATATGATTTCTCAAAATGAGTGTATCACATGTTCCCCACCACCAAAAAAAGATCCTAAATGCATGCTTGTGATGTCCTCATTCACTTACCTTGAAAAAGAATCCACAGCACACTTTTTGGTCATCTTCCAATTGTTCCTTGTCACTCTCACCCTCTGATTTCTCAACAGACTCTTCTGACTTTTCTGGTGGCTTCAAATCTGTGAGGGAAACTTCTATGAGGTTAACCGTTTTGGATGCAGGTTCTGAGAATCCTGGTGTGTTCAGCACCTCTTCATTTGGGGTAAGGCAGACAGTTTCCGTAATGGGCTGCGAAAGTACTTCAGACACTGTAGATTCCAGAGGCCTGGCCGGTTGTTCCTCTGGCCTTTCCTTTTCTGCCTGTTCTGCTTCATTCTCACTTGCTGTTTCTTTGTCAGCCTCTCCCATTGTATTTTTGAACTTCAAGCGGTTACGTTCACCATCATCTCCAAAACAAACAAAGGATCTAGTTTGAATTGATGCCTGACTTGGAGAAAATCTTCTCAAACGAGGAAGGCTGTCCACAGATCGCGGTGCAGTCAAAGTGCGATTCAAAGGTGCTATTTTCAGATCATTTGGCCTAGGAGTCCTTTGCATTTTACTGGGGAGAGTGGAATTCTTCCTAGAGGATGACTGTGGGGACTGGTGAGAAGATCGGGGAGATTCCACTGAAAATGGGGCAACAGGAAAGGGTGAACCCGCAATCCTTAATGAAGGCTTCAGCTCCTGAACCTGCTTCTGAGGAGAAGGCTGAGGTGGTGAAATAACCCAAGCCTGTTGCTCCCTCATCTGCATTAGCATCTCTTGCTGAAGTGAGAGGCGTTGCATTTCTTGCTGCAGGAAATGCAGAGAAGAATTGAGCTTATCAATAGATTTTGTATATTCCAGAAGGTCACTGTCATTTAAGTTTTCTTCTGAGGGGCTCACCAAATTGCATTGCTTTTCTATATCAACCGGTGTGTTTGGGGACTTCAGCCATTTCACGTGAGGATTTTCAGTGCTTGCTTTAATTGCCTCTGTGGCCTTGTTTAGTTGCTCACATGGCTTTTGGGCATCTTTTTCTTTCAGCCTACTGCTGTCAGTGTACACTTTCTCATCCTCTGCTCCAGCCGCTTCTTCTCTAAGTGGTGAAATTCCATCACCTTTCTTTTTCACAATGTTAAGGAATGCCGTCCTTCCCATTTTTTGTCTCTGCTTCGTGAAAGCAGCCTCAACCTTCTTCTTCTGGGCTTCAATTGCTCGTCTCTTCTCTTCCAGCTTCATTTTCAGTTGCAGCATTTCAGAGGCCAGTAACTGTGTGGTATCTCTCGCCTGAGGGAGAGGAGATTCCTCAGGTATTTGAGTCCAAGAAACCATGTGAGGAATGTTCAGCTCAGAACCTTCTGGTGTAGTTTTCTGAGAACTGCTGCCACTACTTCTGCTGTCTGTATGATTCAGCTTCTTAAATTTCTGTTCTGCAAAGCTGGTCATTTTAACACCTGAACTTGAGGACGCGCTACTGCCTGCTTGTGATTTGGCACTAACTGAGCTTGGACAAGGGCTCAATTGTTCCTTATGGTTGATGCCTCTGCTATCAAATTCTTGAAGGAATCGAGATGGTTCTTCCATATCAGAGTCCAGGCTTACAGTATAGTCCCTCAAGGTTGAATCCTCATCCATAGTCTCTGGAATGTCTGAAGGGACATGTATTCCAGTATCTACTTCTGTATTGTCAGTCATGGGACTGAGAGCACCTTTTGTATCTGTAGTAATATCGGGATTACTCTGGTTGGGTTTAATATTTGAGTTCAGGATGCTCATCTCCTTGTTGTGAAGGAAAAACCCATTTGTAATTTGCTCTGGCTGAGTAACGCTGGGAGATTTCTCACTATCGTGGATAATCTGCAAAGCCTGCTCAATGCTTGGTGTCTCAATCCGATTGCCAAATTCATCGGTAACCAACCTGTTTTGTAGCGCTCCATTGGGCAGGCTGTATGGGCTAATCTGGTTTGCATTCCTTTGATTGCTGTCGGCCTCTAGATCACTGCAAAATTCCGTATCCTTTTCTTCTTCAATATCTTCACTTTCCTCTTCGCCATTCACAGGCTTGAAGGACAGGTTCTTTCTAACAAGCCTGGGCATACGGCTGGTATTTTGCGCAATGCCTTCATTGCTGAGAGATCTAGTCATTCCTCTGTTTGGAGTCTCACGGATGCTATCCTCTTTATCAAAAGAAATGTCAAATGAAACACCATGTACTGAAGATCTGGAAAGGGAATTAAAAAGGAGAATGTCATTAAAGCAACCCTCCACTTAAAATGTTGGAAATATTCCAGCATATTCCATATTGAAAAACCATTTATAGCATTAATGCTGGCTTCAAACTCTAGCAGTAAAATGCAATACAAGGTGATAGCATTATTAGTAGATATTATCTAGTCCTACATCCACTGAGCATAAAGGATAAGGTCTGCACCAAAAGTTTGCCCATTTTAAGGTTTGGAGCCCTCCATATATATAGTAAATAAACAAATCCCTACCTTGCCTCTTTTTGATCTTCTGTGCAGCCCTTGTTTCTCACATCTGCTGCCCCTTTGCTAGGGCTTCTTTCTGCTTGAACTATGTGATCCCAGCCAGCCAGGGATCAAGCAGTGAATATGATATTATATCGTTACAGCACTACATAGCCAATCAAGATATGACTACCTGATGTCACTGAGGGCAAACAAAACAGACAGAGTGAGGGCTGTTCTTCTTGGACTGGTCATATAGGTGATCCCAGCCAATGAGATCACCAATTGCCCTCACTCTGAATGGGCAAACACTTTTAGCCTCTTTTTGTTACAGTTCGTTGAATGACTGCCAAGCTGAAGGGTGCTTTTTCCTGCAGAAAATGACTTCACATCCATTAGGCTCAGGCCCAACAAAAATCTACTACACAGTTATTTAATCTTCTGTTACATACATGTATTTCCTGTTCTGAATGTCTTGCAAACTGTCCTTGTGACCATTGCACTATTTTTGTAAATATAAAAGTGAAAACCCTTCTCAAAAAGCAGTAGGGATGTCCATTCTCTCTTGGCAATTGACAGAAGGAAGGAAGGAAGGAAGGAAGGAAGGAAGGAAGGAAGGAAGGAAGGAAGGAAGGAAGGAAGGAAGGAAGGAGGGAAGACCCACCACACAATTTGAGCTACAAGAGCCTAAGTGGTGCAGAACTTCCATTTATTTTCCCTTTCAAAAATGCAGAATTAAATTATTCAAGCAGTCATTAAAAAAAACAACCTATAATAGTGACAAGGTAGGTAGATGATCGAGATCTAGAAAGTGTAGTGTATGGGATGTTAGGGGACATGTCGTGTTCCTTCTAGGGTAGTTTGTCCATCTTTGGTCCCCACCCTGCACTCAACTCTCGCCAGTGGCTCCTAGAAGCTGTCTGCATGTGACAGCAGCCACACCCCAGGAACAGCTTTGACTGGTCGGCTAAACCAGGTGAAGGGTAGCCAATGGGTATCAAACCTTCAGTGAGTTAGGGAAATTCCCTGCATTCAAAGACAGGTTCTGGCAGATTCAGTGGACAAGACCAGTAGTGGGTCCAAGAATCAAGAAGGCAGTTTCTGCACATGCTGTAGAAGGAAGTGAGGGGCAGGTGGGGCTTGTCAACCTGGGAAGGTAGCACATCTAGGAGAAGGAGAACTCTGATCCTAAACCTCTGCTGCCTTGTGGGATATATTTGGGAGACGAAAGGGCTAAGGGGTGAACCCTACACAAATGCAGAGTTGAGGCCCTAAGATAGTTGGATGGCAACTTGTACGCCTCCTTCCAGCAACTCCTGATGCCAAGTGTATTGCTTTCACATGTAGCCTGTACATGCACAGGATCTCCTTACTCTGTACCATCTTCCACAAATGAGAGGTTATGGATCTTAGAAGTGGGGCCTATGTCTATGCATTTGCATCTATAGAGCTTTTCACTTTAATGATTCTGGGTGACATCCAATGACGCTTGCCTGCCTGTGCAATGGAAATCCACTTGCATAGCAGGCCCCCAACACTGGTTCTGGAGGGTCCCCAAAACCTCTAGATAAGATTATGGGGTGCATGGGGATCTGCAGGGTGAGGAGGAAAGATAAATGCAGAAGGCACACTTGTTCATGCTATATTAGATCTTGCTTTGTATGTGTAGATGAGTCCTGCAGCTTTTCAGTGTACTTCCCCATGTGTAATCCATGAACTGTTTTTCAGAGCGAGGATATTCAATTGAAGGATTAATCCCCTTGCATCACATAACAATAGGAAATGAAACATTATGGCAGTATGGCACCAACTAACCAATGACTTACCTCTTTTCTTTGGGCCATGTCCCTACGTATCCATCCATATAAGACATAGATGTAGATCGTCTAATGCCGCCTATCCAAAATCCAAACAAAAAATACGTAAAGGTGAATTCTGCTGAAACTTTTAAAAAGAGGATTTAAAAACTTCCAGTTAACAAATCAAATAGGTGGCTTCTGCTCTTGGTTTGATTGAAAGCAGACCACATAAATTAATTTACCATATATCTCATTCAACATTTAGCAGAAAATTATCAAAGAATGCACATCAGTGGCTCTGTACATTACTATCCAGATAAAACCCTAAGCCAAAGTACTTAAATTCACCGACATCAGTTATGTTGGGAGTGCAACCATTCAATTGACTTCTGTCAACAATAAATAACATGAATTGTGTTTATGCCATTCATACTCCTCCCCTATTTAAAATATCCTTTACTGTGGGAAAAAAGAGATATCCAGAGATGTGAATCACAAAATAGTTAGTTCTGCAGAATATTCCCATAATAGTCTATATTATTGCTTGCCTATGCCTTGTACAGTGGTACCTCGGGTTACAAACGCTTTGGGTTACGAACACTTCGGGTTACAAACTCTGCTAACCCGGAAGTAGTACCTCGGGTTGCGAACTTTGCCCCAGGATGAGAACAGAAAGCACGCGGTGGCGGCAGGCCCCATTAGCAAAAGCGTGCCTCAGGTTAAGAACAGTTTTGGGTTAAGAACGGAACCTCTGGAATGAATTAAGTTCATAACTCGAGGTACCACTGCATTCTAAAAATATAAAAATTGATTCCATTTAACTTGAAAAGTATGATTTTCTTGTTCCTACTTCTCTTGCTCCACTTTTGTGTGTGTTAATAATGGATAGCAAGGGAATAGAGTATCAGACTATGATGGGAGATCCAGATTCAAATATCCACAGAGCCATAAAACTCCCTAGGCAACATAGCATCAGTTACTGCCTTCATCATAAGCTACCTCTCTGAGCTGTTGCAAGAATGAGGTGGGCCAGAAAATGACAATGTATATTACATAAATAAAGCTTTCCAGGATAGATCTAACATAGGAATCTGCCTTTTATCGAGCCAGAGCCAGACCATTAGTCCAACAAGGTCAACTCTGTCTACTACACTGACTGACAGCAGCTCTCCAGGATTTCATACAGGTGACATTCCCAGCAGGGGAATCATGCCTTTCCACTCTGGCTTGCAGCAGCTAGAAGTGTGCCTGCCAGCCTGCACACTTCCCTGGCCACTCCTCCGCTGTTCTGGGTGGCTGGACATGCCACACAGCCTCCTTTGGAAAGGGAACAAGGGATGGGATGAGGCACCAATACATCTCCTTGCCAAAGCTGCAAAGTATGGGCAGCAGTAATATAGCTTCCTGCCAAGGGAGCCCAGGTACGTATCAGGAGCCAGAGTCAGGTGAAGGTGAGCAATTAAAAAAACCACCAGTGTCAGTGAAGTTAACTCTTTATTGAAAGAAACCAAAACAGCCCAGGCCAGCAACTCTTCCCAATAGGTCTATCTCCAATGAGACAGTTGTGAGAAATGAAGGTCCCTGTTTTCCCACAGCTGCCTAGGTCCTCTCCTCTCCAGGGCTTTCCCCCCAAGAAATCAGAGACTATGTTGGCACGCAACCAAACTCTCCTCTGCTCTTTTCATTTCTATGTGTGTTCTGGGAGACAAGTGGGGAGGGGAGCTGGCCATAGCAAGAGGGGAAGACTCCCTGGCTTCTTCAACAGCCTGCCTCCTGTCTCCTGGCCCCACTCCTCTCCAGCCTCTGGTTCTGGACTGCTCTCTGTCACATCCTCTTCTTGCTCACTAAGCCCAGTTGCCCCTTCAGCTTCTGACACCTCCCTTCTCCTAGTCTGCTTCCTCTGATTACTCATTGTCATCCTACCACCAGTCCCCAGGTTCTGAGCCTTCTTCCCCTGGGGGCTTCCTTGGGGGATCCCCAGCTGGTGCCTCCCACCACTGTTCTGCATCCAGACAGTCCATGACAGCACACCCCTGATTCCCAGTCCTACTTGGAGATCCTGGGGATTCAACATGGGATTTTGTACAAGCAAAGCAGCTAATCTAACACTGTGCTGCAACCCTTCCCCTTGTAATTCTAATAATCTAATAATTCTCGGCACTCATACGTAGCACTCTGTAGTTAAAGAGCACTTAAAGATAAAATTAGATAATGGTTGGAAAAAGGGTTCCCTTCTTCTGGCAGAAGACTTGTACTACCAACAAAGGAAGGGAACCTTTTGATAAAACAAATCTGAACAGGGCAAAAGCAGAACCTCTCAGCTTTTTGCTATTACCTGGAGCAGGTGTATAAGGCTGTTGGTGAGCATAGCTAGCAGCTGGAATCTGATGAGATGGTGGGAAAGCTGGGCATTCCACACTGCAAACAACCAAAACCAGAACACCACTTGGTTAACTTCGTCTAATTTAAATTCTTGTGAACATTTCAGGAGACAATATTGTGCTTTAAACTAGGCCTGAAAGCATGAATTTAGTGCAATTAAAATATATTTCTAGTTATGAAAGGTCAAATTTTAACTGAATCTGTTATCATATGAAAAGGTATTCAGTAATACTTGTATTGACACAATAATTTGTACTTCTGTCTCAATTCAGTCAATGAGCTAAATATAATTTTCCTACAACACGTGAGTTATCTGTGGCATCTGAGGGGAACTATTATATTCGTTACAGAATTTCTTAAAAGATCACATAACTGCAATACTATGGCATTTTAAGAAATTTTAATTCCATCTATGAATTGCCTGTTGCAAATAATATATTCGGTGCTAGTTGTGTCACAGTCAAATGTGTTTATAGCTCACTTGGAGAAGAGAAGCCATGGAGTAAAGTGAAATTGTCCCTCAGTTTCTCACAATGCCACATTACTTTTTCACAGGTGCAAAAGGCTGCTGGAAGAAAAACTGACCCCCCCCCATGGAGGCACAGCTGATTGTGCATTGCCCCTTGTATCACAGACAAATATTATGGACACCACCAACCAAACATTTATAAAGGCTAATTGACTTCCTACTGAATAGAACACCAAATCCTTAACAAACAAGATATTTGGGCCCTACAAGGCTCTATTAATTCCATTAGCAAGTTTATAAACTGTCTCAGCAACAAAATGAGGACTTTGTGTCCTGACACTTGGAAGAAAGAGCTTGTTGTGGTGGTGGTTTGAAAACAGCCTCACTATAATTGGTACTAAAGCTTGTAGTTACGTTAACAATAATAAATACAAAGAGCCAAGCCAAAAAAGCATTGTTGTGCACTGTTGTTGTTTTAGTTAAAACTAGCCATATGAATCCCTATGAAAAGGAGGTTGGGAATTATACCTGGCTATCAGATCAGAATCGTGTGAAACTTCTGGATAGTTTCTTCTATTGGCATTGGCAGCAGGAACAGAGGATGCTTCTTTTGGAACGTCAGCTAAAACAAAGATTGACATCTTATACATCGCTGTAGAAGTAAAAGTCAACAAAAGATCAACAGCCAAGCTGGGATCCGTAACATCAGAAGAACAAGCGAGTTAACACCATACACATCCATATAAATAACTAAATTTCTTAGCCACAAAAATTTAAAGCAAGCAGTCTGACAAATTCATGTAAGAACCAAGACACAGGCAAAGCTTCAGTTGGTCTAGAATGCAGCAGCAATGGTGCTCATGACAATGCAGCTGTGTGAACATATTAGAACATTTGCATGGGTTGCGAAGACGGTTCTGAGCACAATTCAAAGTGCTGGTTACCTTTCAAATCACCTGCTACCTTTTTTTTTAAGCCAGCAATGCCAGGGATTGAAGCTGGGACCTTTTGTGTGGAAAGCACCTGTGTGGTATTACCACTGAACTATGGTCCCTCTCCTCAAACTCTGCACAAGCTCCTGCTGCTATCAAGGTGGAAAGGGGGTTTGAGAAGACATTTGCCTGTGCCTGGGCAGATGCAGCTAATGCTTGGTGACTTCCTATTCTCACCAGTTGCAATTATTACCCCTATTTTAAAACTAGTTGCTGGCCAGGGGATTATGTACTGAGTTAACACTATTTTAACCTGACATCCATGGAGCGCACATAATTTAGCATAATGTGAAGCAACTAAGAAGAAAGGTTACCTTGAGGATGAACTACAACTCGAGGCTGGACAAATGATGGTTTCACTACTTCAAACCACCAGAAGAGCTCTGCCATGAACACCAAATAATTGCTCTGTAAATTAGAGATGGAAGCTTAATTAGAAGTAAAAAACATAGAGATGAATTCAACATTGTGCCCTTTAAACTGTTCCATCAGCACAAGAACTTCAACTTGCTGGGCAATATGATCTCCCGAGCTGATGGCGGGGAAGAGGGGGAAAGTTGCATTGCACTAGTGAGGCTTTATGTGGTTGAATTTGGTCCATATACAGAAAATCCACCTTTCTAGAATTGAGGGAAGCGCACATGGTTATATTAAGTGTCCGCCCCATTGTTGCATCTGTTCTGTACTAAAAAATGAATCCATGGTTAAAACAACAACAATGTTGTGTGCTTGATATGACAACTACCACAAGAGGTTTCACACTACACAGTACTGCTAAAAACCACATGTAGAAAATTTCCCAAACCAATGTTCAAAATGTAATTACTTGTCCACATTTTTGAAGAAAGCAGTGATATGGCTTAATTGAATTTGCTCATATTCCTGCATGCCATGAACTTAATGTGCAAGTACCAGGTTCCCCCTATAGATGTCAAAGCCATAGCCTGACAGACTGACTGGACTACAACAATAAGTGGTAGAAGCAGGGAGTAGTAAGCAAGGATAATGGTACTAGTTTTGAGGAAGAAATGGAAGGCTGAAACCCAAAGTCTGCCAAAAATGGGAGGCCCCAGACAGGACTGAAGGAAGAAACCACTGGTACTAAATAGCTTCTGACTATACCAGTTTGTATTCATTAAATACAGATAAATGGCTTTGAGTATCATTTCCTCTCCTGACCACAAGATGGCAATAAAATGAAAGACCAAAAAGCGCTATATTTCAGCTGTCAAATGAAGCAATTAGGGTAACTCCTTACTCCTATACCTTTTACAATACAGTGTTATCTTGGTTCTTGAACTTAATCTATTCCGGGAAGGCGTGGCTTCTGATTGGCTGCAGGAGTTTCCTGCACTCAAGTGGAAGCTGAGTCGGATGTTTGGCTTCCAAAAAACGTAGCAAACCGGAACACTTACTTCCAGGTTTGCGGCATTCGGGAACCAATTTGTTCGGCACCTAAGTCATTCAGGAACCAAGGTACGACTGTACATACATCCTTCATTACCATGGCATGCAACTGTATAGTCATTCCTTAACATTTTACTAAGGTCATTCTATATTTTAAAACTGAAAGATGACAGAAGGTATAAAAGAAAACGTAAGTGAGGAAGTAGCTGAAGTCAATATGAGACGAAGGCCCCAGTGAGGTACTGTATATCACTGCCAGCTTGGTTGGCACTAATGCAAAAAAACACAAACCCCCTCCCATGTATAGCTCCTTGGGGTGGGAGAGGGAAGAGAGTGTACTTATTGGTCCCAGATACCAGTGTCTTCTCTAAGACCATTGGTTCATCTAGCTCAGTACTATCTACCAAGTGTCACTCTACACTTACTGTCAGCAGTTCTCTAGGTTTCAGATGGAGGATATTCCCAGTGCTACCTGGAGCACTGAACCTGGGGTGTTTTGCATGCAAACCAGATGTTCTACCACTGACCTATGGCTCTTCAGGAAACTGGATATGGTCATGGGAGCAGCAGTGGAGGCCAGAACAAAACCAAACTTACTATGACCCAAGGAAGAAATACAAAGAGCTAAAATTATAGCTAGGACCATCCCTAATGAGTTTGAGGAAGGACTGTTCAACTTCTTCCAAAATGTTTCCAGTTGTAATACACAATGACATCATAAAGAGACTGAGCATGCTGCAAAGTAAACTAGCTGGGACTTTGGAACAGGCGACGCTTAGGACAGAATGATCCTCTACTGTTCAGAAAGTTGGTGCACTGATGCTCATGCTTAGGAGCGGACTAAACAAAGAGAACAAAAGCCTTATGAAATGAGCTCACATCACAGAAAATGAAAAGAAATGAGGAAAATAAGCTTGCTGTACTGATGTCAGATTTGGATACCTTTATCATCTGCGTATAATAGATCCTCACGACAGTGTAATAATTGGTCAAACCTTATAAGAAACAGTGGCTCAATATCAGGGGTATTGTTTTCCGCCCTTATGGTATACGGTGGGTGAATGAGGAAGACCTGTGATCCAGCCTTTCTCAATATTTAAGGAAATTTGGTTACAGGTAGGTAGCCGTGTTGGTCTGGATCGAAGTAAAATAAAAAAATTCCTTCAGTAGCACCTTAAAGACCAACTAAGTTTTTATTTTGGTATGAGCTTTCGTGTGCATGCACACTTCTTCAGATACAGTGAAATGGAAGTTTCCAGGCACTTATGTAGAGAAGGGGTGGGGAGGGGTGGGGATGGGGATGGGGGATCACTCAGAAGGGTGGTGGAAATGGGTGATTGACTGACTGATAGCTGTTGATGACCGCAAACGACTGCAAATGGTTTTGCATGAAAAAGCAAGGGTTGAGATGGCTGAAGATCGCTTATCATGTATAATGAGATAAGAACCCGATATCTCTGTTCAAACCAGGTCCCTCCATGGTTTTGAGCTTGGTGATAAGTTGCAATTCAGCAACTTCTCTTTCCAGTTTATTTCTGAAATTTGATATAGCTGATTTGTAGGAAACCTGAATGCTCAGAAAAAAATGTGATTAATGGGTGTTTAGTATACATGCTAACAGCGGTAGTACCCATAAAGAGTGGCAGACTAACAGGAGATTTAGCCCTTTTGATAGGCACAACATTAAGGGTTATAGTAACTCTTTTGTTTCAGTACTCTTCCAAACCTGTGTTCCCCACTATATGATAATTATTCTGGGACCAATTCGAAGCTGATTTACTAACTCTGCAAAATGAATATTCTATTGCAGGTGGTGTGTAGGACTTACTTCTGTGTAGGCAAAGCTAGGACTGTGCTCTTAACTATCTTAAATCAGTCTGGACTGGAGAATGAGTTTTTGGTCAAAGGAGACGGGTTGAGTAATCAGAACACAAAGGATTGTAAAATAGATATGCTTTATAGTTCATTCTGTTAAATAGTTTTAATTTAATTATTTTAAATGGGAATTCTAAGGAAGGTTTTGATGAGGCGTTTACATATTTAGCCCCCCCCCCAGGAGCAAATTGAGTTCTTAGGACTTTATGAGTGGGAAGTGTCCAGAAAGTGACCAACAACTTCTGTTCGTTCTTTTTGCATTTAATGGTAAAACACAACTTTTGCCCCCTGAAAAAAGCCATAAAATCAAATCAGTCCAAACTACAAGACACAAATGGATTAACTGGTCATCAAACATATTTTAAGCAGCATTTTTTGTAAGTCTGCAAGCTACCCAGAAAACAAAGTTAAAGGAGTGGAATAAAATACAATGAACATACAAATTCCTTTTTCAATCACTGAGCAGGATGTTTGCTGCAGGATAAGATTTATAAATATGAAAAATAAGGGGGGAAATTACTACCTGATTTTTAAAAAGTGCTTGACATCTAGAAGCATAACACAAACACACATGCTACCCCCTCCCCCACTATACATTTCAGCAACTTCATGGAAGACTGTTTGTGAGCCTCAGTATTGTAAAAGCCATTGGCTCTGTTTGACTGATTTCTAAGCTCAGCTTTGAATGAGCCTTTGCCCATACCTGCAGTTCCTTTGCTCTTCTCTTCTTGCTGCCGCAGTAATTTCATACAAGCTACAAATGGCATTGGAAAGGGAGGGGGGAATGCTGCCTTTGATATTAAAATGAACAAGAATATTTTCCATTCAAGAGACAAAAGAGGGTGGGAGATAGCACTTCAACATTTATTTATTGGATTAAAAAAAAACATTATAGTGAACCAAGTATTTCAGGTCAGGTCAGGCTCCAAAGTGCTGCTAGAATGTGTTGCAGGGGGCTCCTGTTTGACAAAAAAAAGTCTGTAAAGCTTTAAACAAGTTTTACATCTTGTTCAGAACCTGCCTATGACATCTACTGAGCCATCTATTATCTCTCTATAAACCATATTTGACAACATTTCAAAACGCTCAGTAATTTATTTAACACTAGATGGCAAGGTTGAGATTTCCAGTTTTACTTTGGGAACATATTCCAACCTTTATTATTCTCTGGGTAGCCATTGACTTAAATGTCACAAAAGATGAGGTCACAGTGCACTAAAGGAACAATCCCTTTATTCAACTACATTAGTGAGAGTTTCCAAATGAGTTCTCATCCTTTGTAAAAGGTTCTGTAGTGCAGCACACTCCAGCCTTCTGGATTGCTTATTGTACAGGAATCTTATGTTTCTATTTGGATGGCTGCTTCCAGAAGGAGGTGCTGGAGGAGTGTGGCTTTGCCCCATGGTTTTTATGCTATGGTGTGCTTCAAGGCCCTGCAATCTTTGCAAATTAAAGGGTTTCGTTTCTCATACTTCAGGTGAGGCCATGGATGCGTTAAAACTAGTGCTTGAAACTGATGCTCAACAGTAACAAGATAGAGGTACTGCTGGTGAGTGGCTTGGCTAACTTGGAAAGTGTCAGTCAACCATTTCTGAATGGTGTTGCACTCCCCATAAAGGAACAGGTCTGCAAATTGCGGTTTTCCAGGTTACCCCTTAATATTGGAGGCGCAAAAGGTTTACAGTCAGTCATGTTTATTGCTTATAGCCAAAGGCTGCTGCAATCTTTACAATGTCATTCAATAAAATGTTGTTGTTGTTGTTTAGTCGTTTAGTCATGTCCGACTCTTTGTGACCCCATGGACCAGAGCACGCCAGGCACTCCTGTCTTCTACTGCCTCCCGCAGTTTGGTCAAACTCATGTTCGTAGCTTCAAGAACACTGTCCAACCATCTTGTCCTCTGTCGTCCCCTTCTCCTAGTGCCCTCAATCTTTCCCAACATCAGGGTCTTTTCCAGGGAGTCTTCTCTTCTCATGAGGTGGCCAAAGTATTGGAGCCTCAGCTTCAGGATCTGTCCTTCTAGTGAGCACTCAGGGCTGATTTCCTTCAGAATGGATAGGTTTGATCTTCTTGCAGTCCATGGGACTCTCAAGAGTCTCCTCCAGCACCATAATTCAAAAGCATCAATTCTTTGGCGATCAGCCTTCTTTATGGTCCAGCTCTCACTTCCATACATCACTACTGGGAAAACCATAGCTTTAACTAGATTGACCTTTGTTGGCAATAAAATATATACTAATTTGATACTAAAACTTAAAACATTTGTATTGTCAAAACATGGCCCTATCTGCACAACGCTATAGAAACTCCTTAATATAAAAGTTGAAACATTAGACAATAAAATGTATAAGCTAAAATCACCGCGGGGCCACTAATATATTAAAACTAATATTAAATAATTCAAAAGACAATTATATACAAGTTTTAGTGATAAAGATGCAGCCTGGTGTAGATGGGGTCAAATAAATTCATCTCCTTTACAGTTGATAGCTATCTCGGCTATATAATTTTTTCTAATTTTCCTGGCGGCAGTTGCAAAAAGGGCTACATGCTAGGCCACATACTTATCAATGTCTGCGAGGAGATAAAAGAATCATGTCAGAAGGATTCTGGCCAGGGGACCTTGTCATTATAGGTGTCAAAAAGCGTTCTCTTGCTTCATTATATAAGGGGCAGCATAAGATATAATGTGTAAGGTCCTCTAATTCAGGGCATCCCCTAATACAGGCATCCCCTGTAGATTGGTTTTAATTGACAATCAATGGCTTTTTGCATAAACGAGAAGATTTTCTTGTGATTTTTTAAAGAAATACTTATATTATTGTGTGGAATAAAAGGTTCTGAAGATGAGTTCCAGAGGTGTATTTTGAACCTTGCCCCTTCAAAATGAATGTATGTCTGGGTGTAAAGCAGTTTGCACTGGACATGCACTGTTAGGGCCTGACAAATTACTTGCTTTGCCTTAACTTAGAGCAGGCACCCCCAAACTGCGGCCCTCCAGATGTTTTGGCCTACAACTCCCATGATCCTTAGCTAACAGGACCAGTGGTCAGGGATGATGGGAATTGTAGTCCAAAACATCTGGAGGGCCGAAGTTTGGGGATGCCTGCCCTAATACAAACATGTTCATTTACTGGTATGCCTCTATGTCTCTCATCTCTATAAGTAGAGTTTATTGTATTTAATTGTAACTCTGTAAAAGCTTTCCGGAGTTGTACAAAAGTCAATTCATTGAAGTAAAACATTTTATGTGTTGGTACAAAATACAGTGGTGAGATGACCAAACAGGACTGGTGGGAAATGGACCATGCTAGTTTTGAATCAGTTACAGAGACTACTAAACTGTTTCCAAGCACAATCCAAAGTGCTGATTCTTATCTTTAAAGTCCCTAAATAGCTTAGAACCTGGGTTCCTGCCCTTTTCCAACAAACTCATGTGGACAATGGGTCCAGCAAGTGGGGCCTGTTCCATGTACCGTGTTTCTCATAAAATAAGATGTACCTATAAAATAAGCCATGGCAGGATTTTCATGCATTGACAAAATATAAGACATACCCCGAAAATAAGCCGTAGTCCTAGGCGCAGATCTGGAGGGCACCAAGGAAGAGGAAGAGGCCAGTCGGGTTGGGGCCTGGAACTGGATGCTGCCAATGCTGCAGCCCCGTCAAAACACCCAGCAGTGTGCACTGAGTGGAGCCCCGAGCCAGCGGGACCCAGCAGTGCTCTGTAGCACTTTGAATCCTCCTCCTGCTGTGGCTCGGGGTGTTCTGCGCGGCGCTGCTGGGCGCTTTGTCGGCGATTCAGCTGGGTCCCGCTGGCTCGGGCTCCACGTGGTGCACGCTGCTGGGCGCTTTGTCGGTGCTTCAGCAGCAGCAGCCAGTTCCGGGCGCTGAGCCGCGGCAGGAAGAGGTGGATGCTTGCCAGGTCGGCGCCACACAGAGCAAGATTGCAGAGTGACCCGAGCCAGCGGGACCCTGCTGCTGCAGTGCCGACAAAGTGCCCAGCAGCGCCGCGTGGTGCACCCTGAGCCTCCGGGAGCCGGCAGGAGGAGGACGACGCCTGCTGGGTCGGCGCCCAGCAGCGGAGCACCCCGAGCCTCCAGGAGCTGGCAGGAGGAGGAGGCCTGCCGGGTCAGCGCCCAGCAGCGGAGCACCCCGAGTCTCCGGGAGCTGGCAGGAGGAGGAGGAGGCCTGCCGGGTCGGCGCCCGGCAGCGCCACACGCCCTGAGCCACCAGGACCCAGCAGCAGCAATGCCGGCCGTGGCAGGAGGAGGCAGGCACCCAGAACCATACGGTACTTACCGGCAATAAAAAAATAAGACACCCCCCGAAAATAAGCCATAGGATTATTTTCTTCAGTAAAATTAAATATAAGTCGGTGTCTTATTTTAGGAGAAACGCGGTATATGTCATTGGGTGAGTCCTATCACCCAAACAGGACTCAGGATGTGTTCTTTTCTACTTCTTAGACACATTGGCTACAGGACACTTTTTCCAGGAAAGCTCACATGGCACAGAGTCTGAAGATTTTCCAAAGCCTGGTGAAAATGTTTATCTGCTTAGGCTTTTTACTTTGTTATTATGTCAAGATTGTTTGTTGCTTGCTGGTTTCTTTTTTTAAATGATGATGATGATGAAAAACGCTCTGAAAGTCTTTGAGCAGTGGAGTAACAATAAATTAGCAGCTAAGAGACTGAATGAATCCCTTGCTTCTGCCATGAATTCACTATGAGGTTTTATTCACATCACTTTTCTCTCACAACGATACAAGAGAGGTAATTTTATGGAAATCTCTTCCATTTGAAGTCAGACCATCCCCATCCCTATGGAACACCAGTTACCTACTGTAGACTTTTAAAAAAATCCTGCAGGCATTTAAACTGAATTTTGATTTTATAGTTCTGACTTTATTGTATTTTTTGTACATCACTTGAGAGATGGTTGTAGTGAAACAGTATATAAATTGTTTAAATGAATAATTCAGACATACCGTATTTTACAGGGCTGTTTTCAGAATTAGCATAATGCATGTAAAGCATTTAAATTTCATATTATGATACATTTAAATTCTAAATATTATTATGGAAATGTTAATTGTTATAATCAAATAGCCTTTGATATTTTTCAGAATGAATGGATAACAGGTAAATTCACTCCCCTTAGATCTGGCCATGTTCTCATGTACTGAAAGTCACAGGTGTTAAAGAGGCATATGTATATGAAGCTCAGTAGAAAGGTAATTGTGCATTTATAATATTTACGTTTGAGATAGTGGATATGAATCCAAACTACTTCAATTCTTTTCTTGTAGACACATCTATGGCTCCATAAAACACAAGTAAAAGACAGGGTGGAATTCAATGAAGTGCTAAAGAAATCATTCTGCTGTCGCAATGATTTCTCCTTGCACAACAGAATGTTCTCCTGCTCTTCTGCCCCTTACCTCCCCCTAATCTATGCTAGGGTTTCTCTCAACACTCTAAAGCAGATTTGGGGAAAGCAGGGTGTATGTAAGAGGGTGGAAAGAGCGAGGAAAGACCAGCTGCACAAGTGAAAGAGTTGCTCTGTTCATGCAATTGTCTAGTTGAATTCCACCCACAATATCTAACCCTGGAAGAACACACACAAAGCCTAAGAAGTGTTTCCGGTTTCCTTTGCTATATGTACACTTTCAGACACAGATGTAGCTCTTGAGCTATCAATGATGTATTTTCATATCTTACAAATGGGAATTAGGGCTTTCACAAAAGGTATGTCTTCCAAAAGCAACACAGAAAGCATACTATACTATGTGTACTGTAATTCCCTCCCTCTGCCAACCAAACAAGCTTGATTAGTCTGCAGTAAATCTATAGATTTTAGAAATGACAAATAATCTTTTATTGACACAAGCCTTGGTGAGCAAACAGTTGTAGCAGCAGCTACTTTTTAAAACAGATAAATCATCTTTTAAGAAGTATACCAGCGGGCTGTCTTGGCTTTCAGTAAGTGAAGCATGCATTATTGTACCTGATGCATCTAAAATCCGGCTGACCGACTTTCAAGAAAAGTGGGTTCAGACTGGCGCTCTTTGAACATTAATGTTTCATAAGAAGTTGATGCATAGCAGATACTGTACAGGAATTCAGACTATTATGCAGGGCTCAGTAACATGCATGCTTTTTTGGCCAGCAGAGAATTTAAAAGAAAACTCCTACAACTGTCTAAAGTAGGACATGTGTTACAAAGAAGCAGTTGGAAAATGATCCAGTTTCTTCCTCCCTTTGCTGATTCCCTTTGAAAGCAATTAACTCTCAATGGCTAAACATGACCTACTTCACAGTGCATAACGGAAAACTGCACAGATCAGGGGGGGAATTAACTTTAATGCATAAAAACACCACATGCATACCTCCTTAAGAATGAATCAAATAACCTGCAATCTACCAGGCATACAAATCACAGGCATGCGCTGCATTCTGATTTTTCAGTCTGCATTTTCCAGTTCCAGTCTAACAAGGTAGGAAATGAGAGGTTTCTCAGATCACTGGTGGACCACAACTGGTTTCATAGAGCACAAGCTGTCAAAAGCTCCCCTGACGTACAAATGTATCTCAAGGATTCCTAATGCTATTTAACATCCCTAGCATTAAATGAATCTACCCTCTCTTTAAAACTCCACAAAATGATTAGATGCTCACTGGTTCTTGCTTAGGGCACAGGCTCTGCTCTCAAAATCTCACCTTGGAAACAAACTGTTTGGAGTGTAGATCACTTCTTTGAGACCAGACTTGGCATGTAACCAGAACTTTCCTATATCTCCTCCCAATCCTAGGCAAACCCATGCAAACCTGGGAGGACGACATGCGGGCACGGAACCACTGCTAATGTTATCAGGGTGGTTTTGCTGAATTGCACTCAAAATCAAGCCTTGCAAATAAGCATTTCAAGTCCTGGTTTTGCACAAAGCAGATCATCAGAGACGAATCAAGTTGTCCTATTGTTACAAATCATTCAGCCCACAAGCAGATTTTTTGAAAATTAGTCTTTAAAATGATTGAGGCAGTGAATTGTGAATTTAATAAGTAATTAAGCAGTTATGTTTGCTATTTGAAAAAGTGGAATAAACCACATACAAGCAAATACAGTTTATAATCCATGAACATAAATTATCCTGGGTGCTGTTGGATGCTCTCTGGACCAAGCCTAACTGCTAAAGGCAGAAATTGTACACACTGCAATCTGCACATACTGCAGATTTGATGTAAGCCAGTTCCCCGCTAACAAGAAGTGGTACATTCCTTAGAAGAGTAGTAAAAGAAAACAACACGAGAATAGCAACAGTGGATCGAAGCAGTCTGGGTGAGCAGGGAAAGGAAGAGAGCTGAATCAATATATATCAAGCTGTGAAAGCAGGTTGTGTCCTTATATGCATTCCCCTCAGAAATTCAATTAAATCAGAACAATCAGAGGTTATTTTTTTCTTTTGCCCATCAAATTCTTTTTAGGCCTACACTCCAAAAATGAAATGCTTAAAAGGTTTTAATGTTCCACTGGCCATGACTATAAGCCAGAATGATTTTAAAACAGTTGTTATTATTATGGTGCTGCATTAACTTTGAAGCACTACAATATTTTAATAGGAAATCTGTTAGTGAAATCCTATGGATTTCTACACAGAGGTATGCCCCATTGAATTCAATTGGACTTATTCCCAGGCATGAATACGGTAGGATTGCAGCCTGAAACTGAGGTACCGGTAACTAAGACATTGAACTGCATCCAAGAGATATTCCAGGAAATCTGCAAAGCCATCTATGATTGATTTTATTCTGTTTACAGAGCAGCTCAATTTTACACATCCTTAACAGAACTCAAAGCACCAGCTAAGTGCTTGGGAAGAAAACCTGGCAACTCTTTCTGTTTAATGTTTACATCCAAGTACGTGTTTGTTCTGAAAAGATTGAAAAAACATAATTGAAACTCAGTTCCAAGAACTATCCATAACATTGCTTTGAGGGGGTGGGGAAGCAAATAGTAAGCTCTCAAATTAATGTATCAAAGTACATTTAGCAAAATCTAGTCACATTTATATTACAATGTTAATGCAATAAGCTAGTAAAAACCACTGCGACAGCAAGCCCTTTTACATCAAATCTAATCTACTGTTGCAAGCTACTATGGCAAAACAAGTCAACTGGAACAAACAGAACTAAAAGGTATTTTCCAGTGATTTCAATGCGGTTTAGTTTAGTTTATGGAGGATTTAGATATACTACAAAATCCTGACTCTACTGAAAACAGTGGCTAAGTTTCAATCAGATGAGAAAATCCATTACTTCTCTGTGTAAACAGATCTGCAGGGCAATCCTATATATGTCTACTCAGAAGAAAGCCCCTTTGAGTTCAATGATATCATTGCAACCTTACTGAAAGAGGTTACTATCATTAATGGAGTGGATACCCAAATATGTTACTTAACAATAAAAACAAAAACGTGTTACTGAAGGAAATTACAAACAAAAAAAGTTAGTTCTTTGGGTAATCAAGTTCTATCCATACTTTATTCTGAAAAGTCACTCTGAAACAGTTGTTGTGCACAGAAATATCTGCTTTGGCTCCATGAATACCAAAAGAGGGAGAAGACACTGAGATGTGGGGAATCATGTGTACACCCTGCTCCTAATCCTGGTTGTATGCTAACCACAGTTAATCACCTCAAAAGTGGAATCCAATAGAAGTGTAGATTCCCAATAGATCCATGTCCGATCCACACGTCATTCTGGGGGTCGCAGATCAAGTGAGTCACTCTTGCTCAAGGCTATCACCTGAATGAGCCAGATTGTTAAAACTGATAATCAATCACAGTCTGTCCATAAAAAAGAAGACTTTGGAGCCGTCTTGCCCAAAGACAGCAACCAGAGATTCTGTTTTGGCAACTGCAACCTTGGTTTAAGGGGCCATTTGGTGCCTAGCTTATAATATATAATGCCTGCTCATGGCTTCCTGTGGAGAATTACTCAAAGACACTGCAGGATTCTTTTTTACCTTCACTGAAGAAGCAGCGTAGAGCATATCCTCAAGTGTAAAATGGCAACATCGGTTCAAGTACTCCTGACAAAATTCCTGTATCAGTTGCAGATTATACAAGCTGTCAGCCAGTGACATGGTTTCTTTAAAACATATATCTGTAAAACGAAGAAAAATATGATTTAGGCATTTTATGAAAACTGACCCAACATCCACCACTATCCCCACCTCTGCAGTTACAGTGGTACCTCTACTTACAAATAACTCTACTTACGAATGTTTCTACTTACGAACAGAGCTCCGTCCGCCATCTTGGATGTGGTTTAGATAGGATTTTTTTCTACTTACGAATTTTTAGATAGGGTTGCTTCTACTTACAAATTTTTTCTCCCAATGCATTCCTATGGGATTCGACGTACAAATTTTTTCGACTTAGAAATGTGCATTCGGAACGCATTAAATTCGTAAGTAGAGGTACCACTGTATTTTAGCAGAATGGTTGAGATCCTGAGTTCACTGGTTTGATAAAACAGGCTCATGGCAAAAGAAGATTACCCATTTGTTCTTAAGTGTTCAGAACAAAATGGAGACTGCGGTTAATTTCAAAGAGATTCATGTTTGCTGCTAATGCATTTCTGAATTATACAGGTTTTATTAGACCAGTGATTGTGATTGTGTATGTGTAGAACAGTTGCACAGTATAAATACTTATAATTTCTTCATTAAAATCTTCACACTGGTGTTTACCCATCAAATTTGGAATTAGAAACCAATTTCCAACCATGGCTTTCAAATCAAGTTTGGAGCATAGACACTAGCCACAGTTCATCAATTCTGACATCATGGGAAATACTAAATGTACAAACTAAAACTGCTCAATAGGTTAAGCGTCCAATCCTATGGCTCATTCACATTCTTCCAAACTGGCCTGGAGCAGAGATTGAGGACCTGTGGGCTTTAGTTATGAATATACTCCAACTCCTATCAGCCCCAGACAGCATGACCAATAGTCAGTGATGATGGGAACTGTAGTCCAAAAACATATGGAGAGCTACAGGTTCCCCAACCTAGGCAAAAGTTATAAACATAGAACACAAAAGCTGTTTGCTCACACAAACAACTGGAGTAAACCTTTAGATACAAAGGGCAGGTACTACCAATGACACTTGGATTCTGGTTCAATACTAATAATGAATATTAAAATTTTAGCATATAATACAGTACTTTTACAAAGTGTTCAGGGTTCTTTATGTACACTCGCACAGAATTAATTAGATTTGAACCAAGAGCTTTTTAGCTCATCTTTCCTGCCCATTGGCTGTGAAAGAGCTGGAGGGACAGTGCGCCTTGCATAGCTGATGGCTGGGGAAGTGGCAGTTGCTGCTGCTCTACCCCGCATGTCAGCTGTTAGGCGGGAGGCCTCAACACAACCGTCCTCTTCGGGTTCTGGGGAGGGTCTCCTCATAAGCCAGAATCCACTTCCAGGATCCTGGCACTGCACGTGTGTGTAGTCGTGCACAAACAGAGTATGTGTAAATGGGAGGTTGCCTGTATTAGTATATTCCATGATGTATAGAAGACCTTGCAATTTGTGCTCCTTGATTCCACACACTGTTTAATCAGTCAACAGGTGAGTTGTTTATAAAAACACCTTTACAAAGTCATTTTGCTTTCTTTTCTTTTCATAGTTATTTAGGATTAACAAAGATGAGCAACTATAAAATCACTAACTGGGCTGTCACTAATGTGGTTATTATTTCAACCCAACAGTGTAACACACTGCATGTATTTGATGGATAGATTTAAATACAGTAAATACATAACATTATTTTGGGTGCTTATACCCTTCCAAAAGTTCACACGGTGGCTTGCAAAACCATAATAGTTAACAAGCAGAGGTATCATTAAGAAGAAATATTCTTACCCTCCAATCTGACTATATCTGGGCAGTAAAAGTGGATCAGGGCAGCTAAAGCACAGCCATCTGTGCCATCCTTCAGCAGATTTTCCACCAATGGGATACAGGGCAGCTGCTTAAGTAGGGTTTGTTCCTTCCTGTAACGAGCCTGTCATGCAAAAATGAAATAAAATAGACATGCCCAGAAACATATGTGAAAACAGATTGTACTGCAAATGCTGTAACCAAGTAGCAAAAAAGAGGGGTAGTTCCAGACCAGACATAGTTATATTATTTTATATAGATTTAGCATTTATAAGCAAAATATAGATTC
This sequence comes from Zootoca vivipara, assembly GCF_965207765.1. NCBI lineage: Eukaryota > Metazoa > Chordata > Lepidosauria > Squamata > Lacertidae > Zootoca > Zootoca vivipara. The sequence continues at coordinate 16,584,918 of NC_142590.1, read as the reverse complement.
ATTTTAAAGGAAAAAGCAATGCCAATTCCATTCAGAGCAGTGCCAGTTGTACACATATGGCATTTCAATCAATATGGAACAATTCACATAGCACTTAGAAAAGAAATGTCCAGCTTCAGTAGAATAATAATGCAATGGGAACACAGAACAACAAAGATAAGGCACAAATTCTAGTCATCTGAAACCCAAATCTGTGCATAGCTGTTTCAAAAAACCTGTGTTAACTAACAACTATAGTCTTAGAAAAGAGAAGTCATTCACACAACATAAAAGAGAAATGAGTTTGCATACAAACAAACCTATTATTACAGTCATGTAAAACCTGGGGTAAAAAAACACAAACACCAAACAAAGCCCTTTGATTTCCATATTGCAGTTATATTCTGTACACAGATGCAAACAAGTACAAATCATGATGCACAGCATAGAGTGTTCCCATATAATATACCTCTGCTGCCCTTTTGGACAGAAATATACCAAATGGTTAAAAGAGGCACGAGAGCAATGAACTACTGGACCAGCATGACATGGGCAGAGCTATTCATACTAAATTAAACTGTTGTATCAAAGTGAAGCAGTTGGGCAAACTTACAGGAACCAGTTTCCAAAACCATTTGGAAGGAGACTTCAGATGAAGCAGCAGGAAAAAGAAGGGAAAGCAAAGAGCAAAGGAAAGATGAACATTTTGATCAGAGTTTACAATTTAATTTCTTTAAGACATTCTCTTCCAACATTCTAATTTCTGCACAAAAGGAATGATCCTTAGTTGCACTGTGTGAACACTCCCAGTGCTTTCATTAATTGTAAAAGTGGTTAATGAAAGGACTCCTGCAAAAATAATGACTTGGTTTTTGTACTTTTCAGCATGTTTTATCAGAACAATTATCAGTTAGTGGGGGGGGGGGGAGGAATCCGCAAAATGGTGCCTTTTATCCATAAGAAAAGTAGCACTGTTACATGTAAACCATTTTTCTATCTAGGTAATTAATTGAGTATCAGAATTCATGAGATCGGATTATCAAAGTGAAGTACTGGGAAGAAACAACACAGGAACCAAAGAATTACATAGCAGTACTCCTAAACGTGCCTATTTATTGTGATCAGAAACTGCTATGTTAAAATCTCCAATGCCAACCCACACACACACTTAGTAACAGGATTAAAGTGTAAGATTTAAACTTTTTTTTAAGAACGTAGTTTCCCCCTGGAATATGTTGGTAGTGACAAAAAAACATAATAAAAAGCATTCTGGGCAACAATACAAGTCGTGGAGAAAACACATAAGCAGCAGTAATATGAGGTAGGTGCTAATTGGTGAGAATAGTAAATCTATAATAAGACGACCATGAACCAGAAAGATGTATGAACAGTATGTGTGGAAATGTGTGAAATTTTCTGAGTATTTTCATCCCAGAATTTGCTGTTCTAAGACTCCTATGTCTTTTGAAAAAGAAATTTAGGGAACTGGCACAAAAGATTCTTAACTGAGAAATTCTCCTTATGCGTTCAGGCCATCTTCTTTCTTAAATAAAAAAATTCCTTCAGTAGCACCTTAAAGACCAACTAAGTTTTTATTTTGGTATGAGCTTTCGTGTGCATGCACACTTCGTCATATACACTGTAACAGAATCCACTAGGCCTAAAGTAACCCTTGTCTAAAGTAACCCTTTAGACAAATATTTTTAAACTTTTTTTCGCTCTTAAAAAGAGAAGCATGAGGGTTCTACAGAGGCAGTTTCTGAGAGAAAAATAGGTACCAAGAGAAATCTGGTTGCATGGATGAGTGAAGCATGTGAGCATCTTCGGATTGTGGCCAAAAGAAGCCCATAAATCAGTTGAAGGGAACCTTTGGACCTCCAGATGTGGCTAAAATACAACTCCTATCATCCCAGGTTATTGGACATGTTTGTGCAGGCTGGTGGAAGGTGTTGTTCAGCAACATGTGGAGGGCTGAAGGTTCCCCACAACTGACATAAGTGATGTTGAAGTTCATTGGATCAAAAGATTGTGTTGGTGGTGAATACCAGTCCCCCACCCCCACCCAAAATAACAACAAACTGTGTGTGTTTTGCTTTTAAAAGTACATTCAACTGAAGATTCCATATTGTGTTTCTACAGAAGATAATTGGAATTGGTTCATAGGCTTTGATATTTTTAGCTAGAGGCCTTTTTTGATACATAAACTGAAATGTCCAATTTCTGTAAATGTTCGTGCAAAAGGTGTCACTGCAAGATTTACACACTTACACACACACACACACACACACACGATATTCACACATTGTTTCTGAGCAACAAACATTGGCACTAAGTGGCCAGATACAGGTTTTACAGGCCACTTGGGCAAGACAGTCTCATTCCCTGAGAAGGTCCACATCCTCCTCACCATGGCTGCCTATTCCCTTCCCCACTCCCTCTGAGCCCAATCTACACAACTGCCTAGAATAGAATAAGGCAAGTAGAGGATGCTGCTGTGTCTTCTCACTTTTCGTTGCACCTCAGCTGCTTGATGCTTAAGTGGCATCTATGGGCAAGGGTGCGTAGTTCACTCTTTGCTTGGTGCAACCGTTGTGGCCCTTCTGGGATAAGGAGTTGCCTACCGTGGATTATTGCAATATATTCTGCATGTGGTGCTTTGGAAGAGTGTGTCTGGGCAACAGTACAGTAGTTGAGCTCTTAACTGGTGCCAATAGACCGTAAGAGGCTTATCGGAAATGTGCAGTTTTGGTTAATGTTAAGTTTCCAACCCAATTTGAAGTGATGGCTTTGAGCTTTAAGCTCTGCAAAGTCTTGACTATAATATTTGAAGAAATCCCTCCTCCATGCTGTGTCCTGCCCCATCATGGCTTTGAGTGCCCTCCTCACCATCTGAAATGTGGCAAAATGCCACCTAAACTGGACATTCTTGGTGATAGCACTCTTTGCTGTAGCTATCCCTACCCAAGAAGATCTACCTAGCCGACTCCCTTTTATCTTTAGGAAGACTTCCTATCAAATATGACCTACTTATTATATGTTAGAAAATAAATTTCAGCTCTGCAGTTCTTTCCAATTTGGGCAGAGAGGGGTGAAAAATTACAAATCCAAGTGAAGGTTAAAGCCACGACAAGGTCCTCCAATCACAGTGTATGTGGGGGACGGGGAGGTATAAATCTATGAACTGGTGTGACCTAACACACTAGTGTTTCTTAACCTGACCCAGTTCTGAGTCAGTTAATTACAGTCTCCAGTGAAGCAAATAATTTAGCTCCCCCATACACAATGAAAACAAACTGGGGACAGGGGGAGGACAGGGCAAAAAAGGGAGACCAAAGTCATCAGAAGTGACAGCTGCAATTATGTGCCTATGTCAGCAACTTTAGGAAAACTGGTGCAGAAACCTAATGTGATAGCTGCACAGCTGTGAGTGGCACAGTTTAGTAGAGAGCAAGGAAGGGCAGCACACATCTTCTTGAGATGGAGGAATTCTTGGATCCCAAGAGAAGACCACATTTGAAGACTGCAAAGATGACGAATCAAAGGACTGACATGGATTTCCATGGGTGATGCCAGTGTTTGCCACAAAGTGTAACTCATCATGCACAACTCTTAAAGCATCCATATATGTGCTAGGGAACCCCTGACTCAATCAAGCACCCAGGTGCTATGAATGACTATCTGTCATCCAGAAGTACTATGAGAAATGCTGGTGTAACAGGCCACTATCATATCTGCTGTGTAAGCTGTGATGGACCCCAAGTGCAATAAGGGAAAATTTATAAACTCTTTAGATTACTTGGTAATTTAGATCTGGTGAAAGGGTTTAGCATCATTTAAATATTTGAGTTAAAAAAACACAAACACTTGAAGTTATTCTCTGTGGAAAGAGAAGTCACCACACTCTATTTCATATAAAAGCCATTTTAATTAATAGGGGCAGCTAAAGAACCCAAACGGGTACAGCTGATGGGCTATGATTACATGAAATTCCCTTTAGCTTCCCTATTCCTACAACAACCCATTTCACTTCTTTCACTAGTTTGAAAGAGAACTTGTGCAAGAGTAATAGGCAGTCGAAAAGCAGGTATGGCAAGTACATCTCTACTTTCAGCACAATCTTTAATAATAAACATATCACTTTATCTATTTTGTGCAAATATACAAACTCCTCTAGCACCTTAGAAGCTAATAACCTTAATGTAACATAGTCTTTCTAAGAAAGAGCTTACTTCAGTCCAAACAGATGGCATTTTAAATGAATCTATGAATTAAACGTAAACATTTTAATGCAAATAAAATTTCCCCTGATACCACCAAAACGGAGCCAGGTAAGCAAAATAAGTCTAAATGAAACTCTGATGTTTAAGTCTCTATTCAAAAAGCAATTTTACAGCTGTTGGAAAATATATTTCCAAAAGGAAAGTTGGTTGCATCTGTACTGGGATGTTTGTTATGCTTGGTGCATTTCTTAGACATACCTTTTGACCTCCTGGAGTTTCCACACTATGATGCTCTTTTAGCTTTTGCTCCTGCTCCATGATGTCTTTCAGGTGTTCGTTTACCTAAAAAGACAAAAAAAAAAGCCTTCAATGAATTTTGCGCCCTTCCTGAGCTAAATCAGACAACTAATTTAATACTTTTTGCGTGTATAAAAGACATATTGACATAATTTCATTATGTAATGAATCATAAATATTTTCAAGATAGCACAGTTAGATTTCTTGTTATTATTTATACCGCCCTTCATCTGAAGATCACAGGGCAGTTTGCAATATAAAAACACAAAAACACATACCATAATAACAAACAATAACAATAACCCCCCACATAATCATCTTAGGGAAACAAATATCCTATGTTATTTGAAGAGTGTATCTGTAGTATTGTCTTACTTTATTTATCCAGAACATGACAGCATCTTCTATGTCATAGGGCAGATCCGTAGCTTGGAAGAAGGAAGAATACTGCTGCACACATGCAATCACCTTTTCAACACTGATCATTTCAACCGTATATGCCATCATAAGGGTGTCAATCATTGCCAAATGAGCACTCTGCAAAGAGATGTTGTCACAGGTATTTTGAGACTACTTGTCTACAAAAATTAAACCATTTAATCATTAATCACTTATCCAACAGTACAGCTAATGGTGTTTGTTTTATCCATTGTCTCTAGACATACACTTACACATTCAACATTCAAACATATCACTTAATGTAACCTCTCCACTAAGAATATTGAGCGGTTGGTATAAGAAGGTCTTGATTTTGTTTTTTACCCTTGCTTCTTGCCTTGCCCTCACTCCGGACGCTTCAAGTACATGGATCGCGTAAAATGAAATTTCTAATGTGGCTATGGTGGTAAAGTGATTTTTGGGTGGGGTGGGGTGGGGTGATGCAGCTCCTTGCCAAGGGCACAAGGGACCCTAAGCACGCCTCTGTCCCTGTGCAATTTGCTTCCTGAGACCAATTCACAAAGACATCATTATGTCTCCGCCAAGCCAGTCCAACAGGACTGTCAATTTCTTAGCGCATTTAGAACAGGGACATGGAACCTGAGACACTTCAGTTGTTCACAACCTCCGTGCTCCCCGACCTCTGGCAATGCTGAAGTCCACAACATCTGGAGGGTCACAGACTCCCCCACTCTGATTTAGATATTTGATTTGTACAATCTTGTGTACACACAGCTTCTTCAGAGACCTGTGGATTGACTAAGTAAGAGCAAAAGGATGGGATGCAACCCTCTGCTCAACCTTTCCTCCCACCATGAATTACTGCAGGTTTCCACTTTAATGCGAAAGGTTGTTTTTTTTAAAGAAACAAACACAAAGCTGCAATTGGATCGTTGTAGTTAGGCTTGACTTGATCTGCCAAATAATCTCCAAAATCTCCTGTAATTACTGCTTACTTTGTGTGAATTCCAGAAGCTTCAGCCATGCTGGAGATTTAGGTCTGCATGGTAAGAAGCTTATTGAGTCTTGAAATACAATTATTCTCAAGCACCATAGCTAATGCTTCCTCTGTTTGCCGCATGCTATTTGGGAATTAAATCGCTTTGCACAGAAGAATCTTGTTCAAACAATTCATTCACACAATCTTTGTCACAGTACACATATGGTAAATGTTTGCCAGGTCTTCTCTGCAGCACACATGGTAAAGGTACACTTACATTAAAAGGTGTTAACAAATTAGCTCTGAAGGCTTTATTTCAAAACAAGACATTTGAGCCAAGGCAAGCCAAATTCAACTACAGTATATAGGACTTATACTATGATTTGCAAGTTACCATTAACTAGATATTTTAACTGAGCATTACCACCATAACATTTTTTAAAATGGTTGCTTATGTAATTTCAGAGCAGATTATGTCTGATATTTAAATATCTTTTTGTAAAACTTTTTGCAACTACAGCATTATTTACAAGCTACTTAAAATTCAGGTACAGTATCTGAAATTACATTTTTGCTTCTATTTCTCTTTATATCGTTTTATCTAAAACAACATTCCTACAGATATTAAAATGTCAAATAACAGAGGGGGGGGAGAGACATTCCTCAAGAAGTGTAGAAGAATGAAGTACAGTCATACCTTGGAAGTTGAACGGAATTCGGTTCAACTTCCAAAATGTTTGGAAACCAAAGTGCAGCTTCCGATTGGCTGCAGGAAGCTCCTGCACTACAAAATTGTAGGCGATCATGGCAATCAAAATGGCTGCCATGCTTTCACGATAAAAAATGGGATGTCCTGGTCTGGGACACTTGCAAGGTATGCAATCCCCTACCCCGTCCTTTCCTGTATTTTGCCAGACCAAAGCTGGCAACCCTACTCAGACTATTGTTGTGAGGATAAAATGGGGAGGGGAAGAACCATGTATGTGATCTCTGCAGGAAAAGCGGGGTATAAACGTAATACAGTATACGAATCATAATAAATGCTAGATATAGAAAAATCTTGCATGCGTACACATTAAATTATCTGTATGTGCAAATGAAAGAGCTATGTGGATAAATGCCTATGCATCTGTTTTCTTGCACAAAATTGCCTCTAGGGAACATTTGTTCTTGAAGGTCAATATAAAGATAAAGCTTAAGTGGTCTGGATAATGCTGTAGCTGGCATTATGTGAGTGCCACTTGCGTTTCATCTTCACAAAAGATGAAGAATGTATTTTACAGCATTATGTGGGCCACCCTCAATTTTTAAAGACTGAACTAGTGAGTAGGGATATTTGCACTACAAAGGGCAATTATGGTCAGTTGAGTCCAAGTGGGTGGTATCCTAAGTTACCAAATCATTCAAGCTTCATGAACAGAAAACCTTCCTTATAAAGTAACCAATTTGGCAATTATTTCTATCAGTCAATTACCGTAAATATTTCCTCTCCCCATACCGCCACCAGGAACACCAAACAACAATAAGCATGAAGTAACACACACTGAAAAATGTGGTGTTCTATCATCAACAAGAAAAAACCCAAAGAGTCAAATTCTACTCTTTTTTTTTTAAAACATACTTTTTATTAATTTTACAAAATACAAAAAAAAACAAAAAACGGTACATACATAAACACCTTTTCCACCTCCTTCCTACCCACCCACATGGGTCCTCCCCTGCCACAGAAGTATCCCATGTATGTGAACAGTCAGAGATTGTCCATTTTATGCTTGGACTTCTGTCCTCCTCCCCCTCCCCTGACCCCAAAGCCCCCCCCCCCTGCCACCAGGGAGCTCCAGCAAACCAGGGCAGTACGCAGGAGGCCATCCATCCAACCATCTATTGTCATACCAAAAAAAGAGAAAAATAGAAATAGGAAAAAAGAGAAAAAAGAAAGGGCAAAAAAAGAGAAAAAAACAATACAAAACAGAAATTTTTTTCTTACATTCATAATTGTAAAACCATATTTTGTGGGCTTCCCCTCCCCCCCTTCCCCGGTTTTCATCCCTTTTTTATCATCTGCAACAGTTTCTTACTTTATAAAAATACACCTTTGTATCTTATACAACTTATAAATCAATTGTTAACATTTTCATCTAATATTCAAATCATTGAAAAATCAAACTCCCATTTTATCTTCCCGTGCCTAATTTTTACTCCCTCTATAAGCCTCCATATTTTCACATTTTTCCAAAATCCATTCACTTTTAAAACTATAACTATTCTCAATTTAACCTTACATCCCCGATTACCGGCTCCACCCCCCCAATCCAGCAAATTCCATAATCAGCAGACCAGTTATAAACCTGTTAATCCATCCTTATAATCACAACATCACTTTCCCTTCACCCCACCCCCTGTTTACAGTCTTTTGCAAAAGACTGTCAAATTCTACTCTTGCAAAAGATTAATTGCAGAACTTGAATGTTGACAGATTCACAGGAATTCTATTTAGCGAGAAGGGTAATTACACTATTATTTAAGTCCCATAGAATTATTTTGTACACAGTGCCGAGTTTGGAAATCTTATTTTTTATACATATGTTGTTTGCAATCTTCTCCATGAAGCATACACTTACTGGAAATAGAAAATGTCTATTTTTAATTTAGAATGAGATTCCTTAGATCAGGCTGGGGAAACTGTAGCCCTCCTGATGTTGGTGGACTGCAAGCATCCCTGACCACTAGCCATGTTGTCTGGGGCTGATGGACAATAACTTCCAATAACATTAATTATTGTATAGCTTGGCAAATCTAGCAGTGCATTAAGTACAACGATGCATGCTTAACTCAACTTTTTTTCACACTAGGGGCTGCCCCCCTGCTTGCTTCACTTGCCAGACACACCTACCCTCCACTCTACCTCCAAACCAAGCCAACCCACCCTAAGACCTTGGGGGAAAACCTTTATACTGGTGCAGCAGCCAGGCAGGTTGAAGAGTTGGCCAACGTGCAGTGGCAGAAAGCAAGTGGCTTGTTCTTCCTTTGCCCACCTTGGCCATTCCCTCCTGTCCCTGAAGTCAGCACAGGGAGCAGGCTGGGCATAGCCTAAGAATTCTGTGGGTATCCCTAGGCATGCTCCCTAACCCTACATGCTACTGACACATGCAATGCCTGGGATGCAGTGGCATCAATGGCAGCAAGGGATCTGTAGGCTGGCTTGCTAGTTGCCGCTTCTGACCACCTTTCTCATTACTGTGCTGCTCCTTCTGCATCCTATTTGGCAATTTGTGATGCAGCAACAGATCTCCAGGTCACCTGGGGAAGAAGAAGGTAGCCAGGGGGATCAGGCCTTTCCCCGTGCACCCAGGCCTTCCTTTAAAGGTAAAGGGATCCCTGACCATTAGGTCCAGTCGTGACCGACTCTGGGGTTGCAGCGCTCATCTCGCGTTATTGGCAGAGGGAGCCGGCATACAGCTTCCAGGTCATGTGGCCAGCATGACAAAGCCGCTTCTGGAGAACCAGAGCAGCTGTTTACCTTCCTGCTATAGCAGTACCTATTTATCTACTTGCACTTTGATGTGCTTTCGAACTGCTAGGTTGGCAGGAGCTAGGACTGAGCAACGGGAGCTCACCCCGTCGCGGGGATTCGAACTGCCGACCTTCTGATCGGCAAGTCCTAGGCTCTGTGGTTTAACCCACAGCGCCACCCGCGTCCCCGCAGGCCTTCCTTTAACACCCTCCAAATCATTTTTTTTCACTGTCACCTGCTGTTTGCTTCTCGCCCAGCTAGCAGAGGAGAAAAAGGCACACTTACTTGCCCACACTCCCCTATGCATGCACACTCACTCAGTCACCAGTGTGACAATGGACCATATAGCAAATCTAGCATAGAGAAATTTCCTGCCCCAAGTAATAAGATTACAGCAATATAACATCAATGATTAAACAGAACATTTATCAATAATCAAGTCAAGTGTTGGGCCGTAGCTCCAACTTTCTTATATAAATAAGTCACTAATCTTAGGCCTCTTGGTTATATAACCATCGATAGTATCAACTTTTTAGATCAACTGAGTTGGCTATTACTATTGTAGGTCAATTTCAGTGGGTCTACTCTAAGTATAACTTACGTCAGATACTACCCAATGTGTTGCTGGTTTTGCCTTTTGAATTAAAGAACCACTGTCTCTCTTTCATAAAATTTCATTTTGAAATATGATCCTCTCAGTTCTAGGTAGTTTTTACAGCAAATCTGATCCTGCTAGAAGATAACCATAAGGGCCAAATATTTGATTCACACATCTTTGCTGTTCTCCTATTTCTCTGATGAAATCAAATGTCCAGGTTTAGGGAGATAACTGTGCCTTCCACTTTTCCTCATTATGTTTCAAGCAATTTCCTTCCCAACCCACTTTCAGTATCAGATCCAGGCTGGGGATAAAATTGCTTGAAGCACAAGATGACACAGCAAGGCAAAGCAAGAGACATGGTAGGATTTGGCTGTTCTCAGCACGGGCCCCATTTCATGTTTTAAAAGGAGATTTGTCCCCAGCTATGCATGTGATTGAGTGGTCAGACACATTAACATATATATTGCTGGCACAGAATGCAGATGTCTATCAGTGATCTACCAGAAAGTTCATTGCTGGGAATTTTTATGAACTAGGCGCAACATGGCTCATAGCAAATGTTACAAGTTGTGTGTGTTTTGTTTCTCAATTTGATCCTTTTACACAGTTTTGCATATATAGTGGTATTTTATGCATTGTGACTTGCAGTTATTTTTATTGATCATAGTTTAGTAATTATTTATTGTAATCGTTAAGAGTTAATTTCTGTTTAATTGTCATTTGCTGATGTTTTGAGAGTTATTTTTATTGTGTACTGTTATATTCTAATAGATTATTGAATATTACGGTACTTTTTTGGCATAAGTCATTCCATTTTAAAGTTATGTTTTATTATGACTTTTTGTATTGGATCTGATTATTGCAAGGTGTGTGTTCTTTGTTGTGTATTTTGTTACTGTACACCTCCTTGTGTGTAGTAATATAGAAAGATGATATACAAATTAAAAGTGGAATGGAATAGAATTCTTTTAAAACAATAACAGCCGAGGTTACTCCTGAGAGATCTTGCAAAATTTTTGCAGAGCACAAAAAAGCATAATGGGGTGTGTGTAAAAAGACCTTTAATATTTTATACAATTTTATACATTATCAAGGTTCAGGCACATATGCTCATGTGTCAGAAAACTGGAAAGAAAATAAGCATTTTGTTTTTCCTTCTCTTGTATCTCAGTAACTTTTATACACTGGCTTAATTTGTAAGTGAGTCTAGTATGAGAAGAGCAGATCTGATAAATGTACTATTGGGAATTATGTCACAATCCAGATGATTGCTTAGGTGTCATATAATTATAAGCAGCAACTTGATTATACTTTGTAAAAAGCATTACGAGTTATGTCACTGCCACTTAAGCACGCTAAGTAACCTGAAGAATGGGATCCAGAAGTTGAAGTTTCAGGGTTGTTGTTTTTTAAATCATTGCAGACTTTTAAAAAGTAATAGGTAGAATTTACTGTTATAAATTAGATCTGTTAATAATGGAATTTCAAGTAGTCATCAGTGGGAAAAGTTTGAGAACCACTGCTTTATGATGTTCAAAATGTTTCATAGACATTCTCTCAGACATCCCAGCTATCAGTCTGCATGGTAGGTCAGTACAACGGTCCTCACATTACAGGTTCGGTGGCCAATCCAAGATATCATTAAGTGGCCTTGAGGAGAGGTGAGACTGAATCAAAGATTTCTCCGCTCACAATATTAGTCAAGCACCTGGAAGTGGTTATAAGGTGACTGGGGAAGCATTTTAGACCAGGCATCCCCAAACTGCGGCCCTCCAGATGTTTTGGCCTACAACTCCCATGATCCCTAGCTAACAGGACCAGTGGTCGGGGAAGATGGGAATTGTACTCCAAAACATCTGGAGGGCCGAAGTTTGGGGATGCCTGATTTTAGACAATCCAGTATTAAATTAAAGATGAAATGCCTTTCAATGGCCTGGCTCCATCTATACCATGGTTTCCCAAATCTTGGGTCTCCAGCAGTTTTTGGACTAAAACTTCCATCATCCCTAGCTAGCAGGACCAGTGCTCAGGGATGATGGGAATGCTAGTCCAAAAACAGCTGGAGACCCAAGCTTGGAAAACACTGATCTACATCAATACTTTGATGGGAATGACAGACTTACTGAAGGAGTTTCACATTACACAGAAGGAAATTAGCAAGTGTCACACATGCATGATTGTGGCTTGTCTGAGAATCCTCAAAAAGTGACCCCTCAAAGGATCGGTATCCATGAATTGAAACTGTAATGCACAATCCCTTGTGGGCTTCTGCTCCACTTTAGTACATATTAATCCACTGCATGCAGGGGGGGGGGAACCACTTGCAGATACTGTTGGTCTTGTTGCTATGCCAGTTTAGCACCACCCTAGATGCTTTTAATTTGTATTTTTACAAACATGCTGTGAACCACCTGAATGAAGACTGTGGGCCACTGGCTGCCCAAGGACCACAATTTGGGAAACCCTGCTTTCACGTATGCAAGGATGTAAAAGAGACAGTCTACTTTGCAATGACTCCCTACCAGAAATATTTGCACTCTTGCGACTGTAACCCACAGAATTCTAAAAATATTGTAAAAAGAGAGAGCTGTAATACATACATCTCTAACATATACCAGAGGGATCACTAATGTAATTGTTTCAAAAATTGGCAGGTTCTCTCTTTTCACCTTGTAAGCCTATCACCATGGAAACTAAATGGTTCTTAATAGCATCCCTTATGGCAACTGCTGTTTCTTGAGATGCAGGTGGGGGACTATACTGAACCTTTGTTTTTGTTACTGTATGCACTTTCATCACTTCCACACAGTGTTGTTCTGTGACTAATACACAGCTTAAAATAATCAAAGCACTTTTATTAAAAGGGGGTAGCTTTTCTTTAAAGAGAGAGAGAGGCAGATTTAGTGTCAATATTAAAAAGCACCACTGTTGTTTTTTAAAAAGAGCTCTTGTTTTGAAATCAGACAGTCTGTAATAGAATTCCAGATTCATAGCACATAAAAATGAACACACAATAGAGAAGTACTTCTTCTGGATTGAAGGGAAAAAGGGAAAGAGTGTGTGTGCACGCACACACACAGTGGAGAAGGCAACATACTGAAAGGGAAGTTATTACAGGTTTTTGGTTGACCTCTACAATACATAGTTTTGCTGATCCATAATCAGGGCACTGCTAGATCAGAACACAGGCGGTGGCCAACCAGATGCTCCCAATTTTGTATGTTTAGCTATTGTGCAGTAACAGACTTAGGACAGGAAAGCTTAGGTTTAAACCCAATACAATACCTTGGTTCCCAAACTCAATCCATTCTGGAAGTCCATTCAACTTCCAAAATGTTCGCAAACCAAGGCGATTGGCTGATTGGCCCCAGAAACAATGCTGACAGCCAGAACGGATGTTTGGCTTCCAAAAAACGTTCGCAAACCGGAACACTTACTTCCGGGTTTGTGACGTTCGGAAGCCGATTTGTTCGGCAGCCAAGCCATCCGGGAACCAAGGTACCACTGTACCTGCTTTGACATGGAACTGAATGGGTTGCCTTGAGCTTGTCGCTGTTTTGCAACTTAAACTATATCACAGGATTGGGCTGAGGATTTAAAGAACAACAACAACAAATGACTTCAAAGAGTGTCATGGTGAACTGCACAGTTACAAATCAAAAGTTTATACCAAAAAATGTTGCACATAGCCCAAACACACATTTTGACAAGAAATAGTGATTACACCAAAGCTGTTTGTAGGAAGGCCTCAGTTCAACCTCCTGCTTCCTCTACCAAAGAGAATTGACTTTGTCAACAATTTGCTGACCAGGATTATGCACAAGCAGTCCCATCAGCTAAATCAGGCAGGGACACAGCATCTGCACTGACTGTGTGGGGTTCATCATCTAGCAAGGGATGTGTGCTGATGCTTACTTATTATGGCTATATATGCTTCACTGGCTTGAGACAGCTACATATAAAGCAGCTCTTGGCAGGACTGGATTTCAGATATAAATCAACAAGCTTAATACAGTAAAACTCATCCCACAATCCCATACAAATGTCATGCAGCACTCACACAGTGCTAGCTTTTCAGCTGGGAGTCCAAAATTAGAAAACTGCTGGTATCTCTGAAAATCATTAATAGTGAAATGTATCGCATCTCAGTTGCTTTTATAAGCTTCTGTTCAAAAGAAGCTTGTAAGTAGGATTGTTCATTTATGTATCTGTAAATCCAGGAAATGTTAATTTTAAAGGCAGGAGGTCAGGCACACACTGCAAAATTTAGGCTTCTTTGGAATATATGTATTTCACACTGGGTTCTTTTATTCAATTTTGAAATTCATTTATTGCAAGGTACTTTATTCCTATAATATTCTGGACTGCATCCAGTAAAGGCACATTTTAGAGAGAACACAGGCTTAAGGAACTTTCTAGGAAACAAAAGAGCAACCGCATAAGGGCACTCATTGTTAATGAGCTTTGAAAGCTTTGAAAGAGTGCAGCCCCAGCGCCACCCAATAGTGGGAAGTGATGAGATGGATTCTGTCAGACTCTGCTTTGCACAAAGATCCAGGTTAGGAGGTCTCAGCTGGGCATTTCCGAGGCTCCAACTTAAAACCGAACACATTAGTGGCATGAGAGAAGTGGAGATGGACAGGTGGGGGGGATACTTATCACATAAAGACTCGTGTCCCCTTTAGTCATTACAGTAATACAAACCCTACAGAGTGATAAGCTGCTGACTAACAGATTTACTAGAAAGCTGACCTGCACATTTCCTCATCTAGTGGATAAGGGACTGACTGTGACAAGTTGGCAGAGCGATGACAGCTAGACAGAAAGGGAAGGCCCAGTGACTGGGAAAAAGCTCAAGCACTGCGGGAGGAGATGAGATGGCACTGTTACATCAGTACACTGAAGTACCTTGTGGTTTAAAATGATAATTAGATATAAAGCCACAACGAAGGGCTTATTGGGAATCCGGAAGTTAATGCTGTTGTAAAGAAGCTTTATTCAGGGAATGCTACTAAACATTATGAGGCAAGGGCAAGGAATTTAAGCTACAGCTCAGGGATCTCTCGACTTTCCTGAGCTCCTTCACTCTTATTCATAAACTGTGTTGGAAAAGGAAAAGCTTCTTTTGGGCAGTAAAATTAACTCTTTTTAACATACTACAGACCTCTGGAAGAGTTTCTGTTCTATTTACCTTGCCTTGTCTCTCTAGGGTGCTGAAGTATTTGAAGTAGAAGTATAACCTCGATTAGAGAGGCATGCTCAATCTCTTCACTACAGAAATTAAAATATTATTATTAAAAATTGTAGTAATGATGTTAAACATTTAAAATGCTCTGTCAAGTCATGGGGGAAATTTTCACAAAGCTTAGGATGAAAATGGACTTATCTGCAAGAACTGTATTTGTTTCTTAACTCATGCCTGTGCTTTGTTGTTGTTTAGTCGTTTAGTCGTGTCCGACTCTTCGTGACCCCATGGACCAGAGCACGCCAGGCACTCCTGTCTTGCACTGCCTCCCGCAGTTTGGTCAAACTCATGTTCGTAGCTTCGAGAACACTGTCCAACCATCTTGTCCTCTGTCGTCCCCTTCTCCTAGTGCCCTCAATCTTTCCCAACATCAGGGTCTTTTCCAAGGATTCTTCTCTTCTCATGAGGTGGCCAAAGTATTGGAGCCTCAGCTTCACGATCTGTCCTTCCAGGGAGCACTCAGGGCTGATTTCCTTAAGAATGGATAGGTTTGATCTTCTTGCAGTCCATGGGACTCTCAAGAGTCTCCTCCAGCACCATAATTCAAAAGCATCAATTCTTCGGCGATCAGCCTTCTTTATGGTCCAACTCTCACTTCCATACATCACTACTGGGAAAACCATAGCTTTAACTATACGGACCTTTGTCGGCAAGGTGATGTCTCTGCTTTTTAAGATGCTGTCTAGGTTTGTCATTGCTTTTCTCCCAAGAAGCAGGCGTCTTTTAATTTCGTGACTGCTGTCACCATCTGCAGTGATCAAGGAGCCCAAGAAAGTAAAATCTCTCACTGCCTCCATTTCTTCCCCTTCTATTTGCCAGGAGGTGATGGGACCAGTGGCCATGATCTTGGGTTTTTTGATGTTGAGCTTCAGACCATATTTTGCGCTCTCCTCTTTCACCCTCATTAAAAGGTTCTTTAATTCCTCCTCGCTTTCTGCCATCAAGGTTGTGTCATCTGCATATCTGAGGTTGTTGATATTTCTTCCAGCAATCTTAATTCCGGCTTGGGATTCATCTAGTCCAGCCTTTCGCATGATGAATTCTGCATATAAGTTAAATAAGCAGGGAGACAATATACAACCTTGTCGTACTCCTTTCCCAATTTTGAACCAATCAGTTGTTCCATATCCAGTTCTAACTGTAGCTTCTTGTCCCACATAGAGATTTCTCAGGAGACAGATGAGGTGATCAGGCACTCCCATTTCTTTAAGAACTTGCCATAGTTTGCTGTGGTCGACACAGTCAAAGGCTTTTGCATAGTCAATGAAGCAGAAGTAGACGTTTTTCTGGAACTCTCTAGCTTTCTCCATAATCCAGCGCATGTTTGCTATTTGGTCTCTGGTTCCTCTGCCCTTTCGAAATCCAGCTTGCACTTCTGGGAGTTCTCGGTCCACATACTGCCTAAGCCTGCCTTGTAGAATTTTAAGCATAACCTTGCTAGCGTGTGAAATGAGCGCAATTGTGCGGTAGTTGCAGCATTCTTTGGCACTGCCCTTCTTTGGAATTGGGATGTAGACTGATCTTCTCCAATCCTCTGGCCATTGCTGAGTTTTCCAAACTTGCTGGCATATTGGGTGTAGCACCTTAACAGCATCATCTTTTAAAATTTTAAACAGTTCAGCTGGAATATCATCACTTCCACTGGCCTTGTTATTAAGCAATGCTTTCTAAGGCCCATTTGACTTCACTCTCCAAGATGTCTGGCTCAAGGTCAGCAACCACACTACCTGAGGTGTACGAGACCTCCATATCTTTCTGGTATAATTCCTCTGTGTATTCTTGCCACCTCTTCTTGATGTCTTCTGCTTCTGTTAGGTCCTTACCACTTTTGTCCTTGATTATGGTAATCTTTGTACGAAATGTTCCTTTCATATCTCCAATTTTCTTGAACAGATCTCTGGTTTTCCCCATTCTATTGTTTTCCTCTATTTCTTTGCATTGCTCATTTAAGAAGACCCTCTTGTCTCTCCTTGCTGTTTTTTGGAAATCTGCATTCAGTTTCCTGTATCTTTCCCTATCTCCCTTGCATTTTGCTTGCCTCCTCTCCTCCGCTATTTGTAAGGCCTCGTTGGACAGCCATTTTGCTTTCTTGCATTTCCTTTTCCTTGGGATGGTTTTCATTGCTGCCTCCTGTATAATGTTACGAGCCTCCATCCATAGTTCTTCAGGCACTCTGTCCACCAAATCTAAATCCTTAAACCTGTTCCTCACTTCCACTGTGTATTCATAAGGGATTTGATTCAGATTGTATCTTACTGGCCCAGTGGTTTTTCCTACTTTCTTCAGTTTAAGCTGGAATTTTGCTATAAGAAGCTGATGATCTGAGTTACAGTCAGCTCCAGGTCTTGTTTTTGCTGACTGTATAGAGCTTCTCCATCTTTGGCTGCAGAGAATATAATCAATCTGATTTCGATGCTGTCCATTTGGTGATATCCATGTGTAGAGTCGTCTCTTGTGTTGTTGGAATAGAGTGTTTGTGATGACCAGCTTGTTCTCTTGACAGAACTCTATTAGCCTTTGCCCTGCTTCATTTTGAACTCCAAGGCCAAACTTGCCAGTTGTTCCTTTTATCTCTTGATTCCCTACTTTAGCATTCCAGTCCCCTGTAATGAGAAGAACATCCTTCTTTGGTGTCATTTCTAGAAGTTGTTGTAGGTCTTCATAGAATTGGTCAATTTCACTTTCTTCAGCACCGGTAGTTGGTGCATAAACTTGGATTACTGTGATGTTAAAAGGTCTGCCTTGGATTCGTATCGAGATCATTCTGTCATTTTTGAGATTGCATCCCATTACAGCTTTTGCCACTCTTTTGTTGACTATGAGGGCCACTCCATTTCTGCTACAGGATTCTTGCCCACAGTAGTAGATATGATAGTCATCCGAACTGAATTCGCCCATTCCCTTCCATTTTAGTTCACTGATGCCCAGGATGTCGATATTTATTCTTGTCATCTCATTTTTGACCACATCCAGCTTACCTCCACTCATGGTTCTTACATTCCAGGTTCCTATGCAATATTTTTCTTTACAGCATCGGACTTTCCTTTCGCTTCCAGGCATATCCGCAACTGAGCGTCCTTTCGGCTTTGGCCCAGCCGCTTCATCAGCTCTGAATCTACTTGTACTTGTCCTCCGCTCTTCCTCAGTAGCATGTTGGACGCCTTCCGACCTGAGGGGCTCATCTTCCAGCGTCATAACTTTTATATGCCTGTTGTCTTTGTCCATGGAGTTTTCTTGGCAGGGATACTGGAGTGGCTTGCCAGTTCCTTCTCCAGGTGGATCACATTTAGTCAAAACTCTCCACTATGACCTGTCCATCTTGGGTGGCCCTGCATGGCATAGCTCATAGCTTCTCTGAGTTATTCAAGCCCCTTCGCCACGACAAGGCATTGATCCATGAAGGGGCATGCCTGTGCTATTCTTATATAAAAGGGGTGTGCATTTAATTAATTAATGTGGATAAGGAGAGGTGAACCTTGCCACCCCACCATTTTTCTTCTAGCCCAGCTCTGATGCTGAAAATGGGTTGACCTGGAAGTAAGCATATGGGCACCCAAAACGACCTTACACAGAGTCAGACCCTTGGTCTATCTAGCCCAGTATTGTTGACCCCCAACTGCGAAAATCTCTCCAGGATTTTCAGCAGAAGTCTTTCCCATCACCAAGAACAAGGTCCTGGATGTGCCAAGGACTAAACTTGGAACCCTCTGCTTGCAACAGGTGTTCTTCCACTGACTGAGCTATAGCCCAGGCATCCCCAAACTGCAGCCCTCCAGATGTTTTAGCCTACAACTCCCATGATCCCTAGCTAACAGGACCAGTGGTCGGGGAAGATGGGAATTGTAGTCCAAAACATCTGGCGGGCCAAAGTTTGGGGATGCCCGCTATAGCCCTTAAGGCAACAGAGCATGGAGACATATTGAAGGGGAAAGCATCACTGATTGCCCCTTCTGGCATGGAAATTAGACATCTTCCACCTCCTGCTTTTTCTGATTATCACCAAGAAGACCCTGACCCACCTACAATACTTCAGCTGTCACTGCAGGAAACAGATCAGGGCCTTCAATAAGGATCTAACATGCAAGTGCTGCATGCAACACACAGGGAAAAACAAACCCATATTTCTACAGCCAGTGCTGGTGCAGAGGTTGTAGAAAAATTAGGGTAATGTTGACTACTGGGAGAATGAACTGCTTGACTTTGCTTTCTATAACCTACTGAATTTAAAAAGTATCCCAAACCCATCTGACGCCTCAGTCCAGATACATTCTCCATCTCCTAACATATTAACAGTGGTACCTCGACTTACGAACGACTCGGCAACCGAATTTTTCGACTTGCGAATGGGGCAAATGGCCGTGCGCTTACGAATGTCTCAACATCCGAAAGGAAACCGCGGCGGTTTTAGATAGGGATTTTTCAACTTACGAATTTTTAGATAGGGTTGCTTCGACTTACGAATTTTTCCGCTTCCAATGCACTCCTATGGGAAATCGCGTTTCCAATGGCGCTTTTCGACTTACGAATTTTTCAACCTACGAAGGTGCCTTCGGAACGGATCAAATTCGTAAGTCGAGGCACCACTGTAATATTAAAGTGATTTTCTTTTTTAATTGCAGCTTTAAAGTGGTGACACTGAAGACCGATGTATTTCCTAGTTTAGAGAGATGGGGGTGGAGGGAACAAAACCAAGACAAAATTTCTTCGGTGGATGCCCTCAGCAAACCACTTTCCGATATATTAATTACAGTAAGCACTGAACTGTAGCTAACAGAGTTTCACTTATATACAGAGTTCAATGAGTACTGTACATTAATTAGGCCCCAGAGAGATGGGAGACCTTTTCACTATTTTACTCATACTGTATAACTAAAGGATTGACACACACAGGGTCAGATTTTTAACATTCACAAGCCTAGGTATTTATTTAAGCTTAGGATGTTGGAATGTAGCTGCAGGATATTGAAAATCAGAGATATTGATGCCCTAGCAGTTATTCACTAGAGCAGTCTTTCCTACTCTTCTAGTTTGATTTGTAATCTAGAATAAAGCTACATGACGCAATTCAGTGTGTGTTCAGAAAGCCAAACATCAGACACAGAGCTTGCTAATATACTGGAATATTAAGCAGGTAGCATCAGTAAGAACACAGCATTGTTCATTCCAGTGTAATTGATTAGGAGGTAGGTTCTCATCTCAGTTCAGCTTGCATAGCTTTATTGATCAGAGCCACACAGACAGAGCAGATATCAGTCAATAGCTTTGCAGCAAGTGTGCCTTATTTTCTATATACAACTTGCCTTATTTCCATGAAGAAGCTAAGAGAAAAGGGAATCACAGCTTCATAGGTGTTTAAAGTGTGATTGTCTAATCAGAGCTTTCGATGTTGGTGACACACCTTTTAGGCATGCATCATTTCACAACACAGTAATTCAGTTTTACTAGCAAACTGGAGGTTCAAATCACCCCTTTCCAGGTCTGGAAGGTACGCGGGCAGCATTTGCATGGCACACACTGCAGCCAACACACTAACGTGTCATGATACACACTTTGGAAAGCTCTGGTCTAAATTATTATTGTTATTGTTGTTATTATTATTATTATTATTATTATTATTATTATTATACATTTTTTAAGAACAAGCTGTGCCTAGGATTGTGCTGACTGCTCACCTGAAGAAACAGGTAGCTACGATTCTATATGCATTCAATCCCAAAGAAACTCCGAAATTGTAATTATGCAAACTGAATAACTGGCATGCTCTTTTATTTTGCCAGTCTTTAAAGAGAAGGGCAAGCAACAATTGCTGAGTACAGGAAATGCAGCCCAACTACTGGAAATGTTATTCTGCCACCTTTGTGACTTCTGACATTTCAGCAGAGGCTGCTGACTTATTTCCAAGCATATTTTCACAGCCACAAGAGACAGAAATTTTTAAAACAGTTAAACCTGTTATGACACTCTGTGCTTTTTCAGCTCTCAAACAGAACTGTGGTACACACATGGCCCTTTCAAACCCACCTCTGCCCTGGTGAAGGAAAGCCCCCTTCCCCCTTCCCTGAGAAAGGAATGTGCCTATCATCTCACTCATCTCTCCATACTGATCCCTGACCATACCTTGGCGAGATCCAGCTACAGCCATGTAACATACAATTTGATGAAACACAAACAGTAAGGGAGTATAGCCATATGCAGGCACATCTGTTTTATATGGTCCTTCCTTTCAAAAACAGAACAAAACTTGGAGAAAAGTGGTGTATAAATTTATTAAATAGATAAAATAATAAATTAACGCCCCCAAAAGTGGATATGGGCAAGTACATATGTTTACACAAGGCAAGATATGTGGCCATATAATGATGTGCAAAGCAAATCAGCAGATAAATAGAATTACATCAATTTAATAAGCTCAGCAAATTGTCCTAGAAAAAGGAATACCAGAAGACAGACAGAGTAATACTGCTCTCACACAGGTCTGCCATTTTATGCTATATTCTGCTAAAAATGCCACATCAACTTTGAAATCTCTAGACAAAGGATAGTCCTCAGTGCTAATTGCATTATAATAAATCTTCCCCTTTTCCCAACCATTCTCACATTAACAACAAAGCTAATTGCCCCTCCGAGAAACAAGAGGCAATCTGTAGGTAGCATCCAGTGTAGTGTAATAATTCTTCCTAATGCATACTCTTAACCTGGATTACTCAAAACAGATTTAGCAGATTTTTGCCTCGCCTTAGGCCCCACTAACAAGATAACTGGGAAAAGCATATGACATTTAGGCCTTTTAGCTAGTGCAGGCAAAAAAATCTAAGTAATGCCAAGACTTTGTATGATTGAGATGCTGTAAAATAGTAACAATAAAAGGTTGGTAACCCATGCTTTGTACATTTGCTGGTGTACAGGTGCTGAATACCTACGGAGAAGCATGAGTACCATTTCAACCTTTATGGTGGCAGTGCACACAGAAGCTACCAAATTTAAATGGTTCCTACAAGTCAATCCTTCCATTTGGAATGGCTACATATGGTGGCCTTATTCCTTTTAAAAACCACACACACTGCTCTTGTACTAACTGTTTACAAGTCTCAGAAGGAATACGGTCTTCACAGTCCTAAAGCAGCAACAAGATTCTGGTTCTCTCATGAATTGTAATACCACCATGATTTTAGTGTTACACAAAGAAGCCTCTAATTCCCTGCACTCGTTTCTCCCCATAGTCTATCTTGCAATTCCTCTTCTGCAGCAAATTATAGCTCTCTCAGTTTCAATGCAACAGCAAACTATGGTTTGCTGCAAAAGTGAATGTGCAAGCCCCATGCTCATTCTTGCAAAGTCAAAGCAACAGTTTTATGCTATGTTTGAACTGAGCCACACTTTTTAAGGAACACGTGAAAATTTGAAGTACTGTAATAAGAATAGCGCCAACGTTAATATCCAAAAGAGGTACCAAATTTGTTAAATCACACATATCATCTCAGAAATAGCTTGGAAACAGGGATAGGGCCATAAGTCTGTGACACAGCACATGTTTTGTGTGCATAAGGTCCCAAGGTCACCCCCAGGAATCTCCTGTTGACCTAGAGTAGCAAGAGCTCTCTGTGCCCGAGAACCTGGAAAGTCATGCCTAATCAGAATAGACAATACTGAATTAGACAGACTGTGTCTAACTTCAGGTTTGAGGTGGCTCCCAGTACTGAGTCTGCATCTATACCAGAGGGCTCCCCCCTGCAGGGTTGCAGAGTGGCGGAACTCATCAGGTTTTGCAAATGGCAGCACCTGCCTGTCTGGCACAGAGCACTGGTGGACGGAGGGGAACTAAAGGAAGTCACGAGTAGGCCATTGGAAGAGGACCCTGCCAGCTTCTTTAGGATGCTGCATGGTGATGCCAGGCCTGGCTCTGACTCTTCCTTATTAATTTAATAAATTATATATACGGCTTGACTGTAATAAGACCTCTAAGTACTTTACAAGAACTAGTAGGATTATAAATAAAAATAAGTTAGCAACAAGTAATTAAAGCTTTTCAAAGATAATTAAAATCTCTCTCTCTGTGTGTGTGTGTGTGTGTGCATACCGTGTTTCCCCCTTTTTAAGACACCGTCTTATTCTTTTTTTTACTCAAAAAAACCCACGGTGTCTTATTTTCAGGGGATGTCTTGTACCTTAAGGCCTCCTCAGAGGGGCCAGGCAGCTGGCTCGGGGTGCTGCTGGGCGCTCTGTGCGGTGCTGCTGCAGCAGCCGGTTCCAAGCACCAAGGCAGCAGGCTGCTGGCTCAGTGCTCCGCCTGGTGCTGCTGGGCGTTTCGAGCGCTCGGCGCTGCGGAGCGCTCCGCTCTGCAGCCGCCGGTTCCGGTGGCGGGGCGGCCGGCAAAAAATTAAAAATTAAAGAGGCCAGGCCGCTGTGCTCCTGTAAAAAAAAACCCATGCTCCTGTAATAAGGGATCAAAGTAGGAACGAGAAGCACATAAGGAGCTGGAAAACGCGTGGGACAAAGATCCTGACTTGATCACAGCATCCCCCCGGTGAAATCAGGCTGGGGGAGAGGGGATCCCATCAGGAGGATCGAGCGATCCTAGGGAACCCGATCGAAGCGGCAGGAAAAGGAAGGCAGGATCCATCGGGCGGGAAGTGAGGCGGCGCTAGGACCCGGCGGCTCCTTTGTTTGGGGCGGGCGGGGTGAGGGAGGGGGCGAGGGAGGAGGAGGGGAGGCGAGGGAGGGAGGGAGGAAGCTCGATGGCGGCGGCGGCAGCAGAAACGGCGACGGAGGGTCCCCTGCTTCCCGCCGCCGCCTGCCGCCACCTCCGGGCCCGCGGGCAGGGCGGGCGCGCTCACCTGTCTCGGCTGCGGTCGGCCCGGCCCTCTCCACCCAGGCGCTCCAGCTCTGCCCCGCGAAGTCATCGAGATTCGGCAGCCGCCGATCCACAGCAGCCATTGCTGCTGCTGCTACCACCGCCGCGCATCCACGCACCGCCATCACCGCACGGGAACGCGCAGCCCTCCCCGCTGGCCGCGCTCCGCTCTGCAGCCGCCGGTTCCGGTGGCGGGGCGGCCGGCAAATAAATAATAATAAAGAGGCCAGGCCGCTGCGCTCTGCCCGGGGCGGCAGGCTGCCTCGGGCAGGCAAAAAAAAAGAGAGGCCAGGCTGCTGGCGCGGGCGCTCCAGGCGTTCGCTGCTGCAGCAGCAGCCGGTTCCAGGCCCCTCTGGCTGGCTGGGTCCCGCTGGCTGGCTGGGGCGCTCGACGGTCTCGTTCTACACGGCATGGAGGTATGCCTTATTTTCGGGGGGTGTCTTATGTTTCACTAATGCTAAAAAATGCTGCCATGGCTTACTCTCTGACTACGTATTAAAAAAGGGGAAACACGGTAGGCTTGTCCAAACAAAAAGGAAGCTTCAAGAAAGTGCAAGGCACCTTCCAGAAAACAGACAGCAGGTGTTCCTCTCTGGATGTGGAAGATAGTATCTATAAAGATGCAACACCCATCATGCTGAAAAATGAGTGTGAGTACCAACACACTTAGAGAGTACAGCATGCACTTTGTCCAACAGTCAGTGCAACTGCTTCTTTCTAGGGCATTCCTCTTCTTCCAGGAGAAAATATGTGGCGTACACAATGAACAACACTCATGCATTCCATACATTTCTGTCTCTTTGAAAAGAAGTGTGGTTCTGAATCACCTCTTGGTGATGGAACTATACGTGTAGGGTCAAGTTTTCACTCGTACGTTTCCTTGCTCTTTACAAGGACACATATTCTATTCTTTCACATGAATATGGGCAACTTCTTCAGGTGTGGGGATCTCGATCAGTCAAATCTCTAATGTAAGCATTTACATTAATACAATATCTCTTTATAATCAGCGGCATGCAGCTAGCCATTTACTAACTGGTGGAAACTGAAACTACCACCCAGTAACACCACTGTGAACCTTTCAAAAGGTTAGAAAGAAGCCAGCCCAGTAAGCAGCTTTCCATGTGGAACCTTAGTTAGCACATGGCTATGCCACATGAAAGCCAGATAGCACACACCCCTATACAGTGGTACCTCAGGTTACAGACGCTTCAGGTTACAGACTCCGCTAACCCAGAAATAGTACCTCTGGTTAAGAACTTTGCTTCAGGATGAGAACAGAAATTGCACGGCAGCAGCGGGAGGCCCCATTAGCTAAAGTGGTACCTCAGGTTAAGAACAGTTTCAGGTTAAGAACGGATCTCTGGAACGAATTAAGTTCTTAACCAGAGGGACCACTGTACTTACTTTTTGGTCCATTGATTTCATGGGTCTACTCTTTGTATGACTTTGCTGGATATCACCCAATACCTTCATAAGATTGCTTTAAAGCAGTGTTTCCCAAACTTGGGTCTCCAGTTGGTTTTGGGCTACAACTCCCATGATCCCTTACTAGTGGTCAAGGATCATGGGAATTGTAATCCAAAAACAGCTGGGGACCCAAGTTTGGGAAATCCTGCTGTAAAGTATGTTGGCAAAGATAAATGATTTGCTCAAAGGCCACCTAGTGAGCTTCTAACCTCAGCATGCCTCCTCCCAATTAAAATAATAACAATCCTGTATTTCAGGATTTCTATCGAAAATGTGAATGCCTACCTAAAGACAAATTCAGAGGCGAATGTCACAACAGTATCTTAGCATGGTATTTTACCAAAGTTTAAACTACACATTCTTCAATAATGGTAATTTCTTACTACACTTAATATGTGTAAATGGCTTATTATGAATGAGCAGTGTATTAGTGCAGGCTGCCTGATCATTTCCTCAATGTGATCATACTAAACTCAGTTTGAGATGAAGGGATCCTACTGCTGAATAGACTGAAGGAATTAATAATTTAATCTGGTAGAATACGTTTCACAAATTTAAGGTTTTGTATACATTGTAATAGATAGGACACACACAAAAAAAATATACATCTGCTTTAAAAATACTGATTAAAATGCATTGAAAAAGGTTCAGGGAAAGGATCTGCATTTGTGTTTTGATCTACTCCCCAGCACAAGGATGCACTTTTCTGATTAGAGAATACAGGCTGCATAGTGCTGAATAATAATTAACCATTTTTACAGCCCCCACCTCCTGCTACCCATAATTGCAAGCAGACGCACAACAAGGTTAAGTGAAAGACACAGAGCTAAAGAAATAGCCATATAAGAGGGCTTTTTTATTCATTGACCTATTAATTGATCCCAGTTAATAAAAACATTAACTGCTGGCCATTTCCAAGATAGGTATTATGAAATGCTTTATTGTACACCTCAGATAGGCTTAATTGTTTTTAAAAAAACATAGGCACTGATCCCCAAAACAAAATGTAAACAAGATTTGTCTGATAATACAATATAACGCTCTTTCTTCATCCAGTGAAAAAAGAGCAGAGAGACTGGTTGGATTAAAACAAGGTTTTGCTGTTAGCATATAAAGCCCTAATGACCTAGGATCCAAGTACTTTACTATTACATTATTATAGCACCATTCCTTGAAGGAAAGAGGCAGTGTACGTAGTGCTCTCCCTTCGCATTTTATCCTGACAACAACCCTCAAGGTTGCTCGGCCAGTCCCTGCTTGGCAGTCTAACCCAGTGAGCTTCATGGCCGAGCAGCAATTTGAACATTGGTCTCCAGGTCCCAGTCAAACACTAACCGCAACACCACATTAGCTCTAAGTGTTTAAGCAGTGCCTCCTGCTACATCTTCCAAGCTGTGCATTAAAATCAGCAGGGAATGATGCCCTGCTTTTTGTTCCATTTGTAGAAAGTCATAGGAGGGCTATGCCCAACTTATTGGAATTTCCTCCCAGGTATTTTCAGGGGGCATGGATAGTGAAAGGGGCTCAATCCCTGGTGTCTGCATGACTTAAATTTGCAGTATCAATAGCAAGCTAGGACAGTGAGGAGGAGTAAGTCCCATGTTTCTGACCTCTCTCTTCCCAAGGCAAATCTGTTTAAAACCGAAGAAGAGCACTTAACCATTATGACATAAACCTTGCTTGAGACACAGAGAGCAGCTGCCAAGTTTCTGTGCACAGAATAGATTAGCAAAATCCAGATTAGAAAAAAAAATTAGTGTACAACTAAAAAAAGCAATGCCTCATCCTGGTCGGTAAATATAGTAGCCCTTAAGCATTTAATATGGATCTCTTTCTCCACCTCACACACTGCTTTACTGCTGCATAGCTACCAAAGCTAAAATAAAACAAAAAAACAAAACAAAACATTAGAAGTCCCATACCATTTCAGCAACCCTTGGAAGTGAAATTTGTGAATGGTCATTTTGCTGCCTGAATGGCTGACTATGCTTTATGTCAGGGGTCCCCAAACTTACTGCGTTTCAGGCCATTACCCGAAGCACCAATCGCACGGTGGGCCGGAGGGCAGGGGAGCGCACGCCCATATGCATGCGCACACGCTATTTCCAGCGCTCTTCTGGGTCGCCGGAGAACCAGAAACAGCTTGTGTGCATGCGCACAGGCCTCCTCCAACCTGGAAGTGCGCCGAAAATTATGCTTGCACATGTGCGCAAGCTATTTCTGGTGCTCCGGCGACCTGGAAGTGGGCAGCCGCACCGGTAAAAGCGGGTGGCGGCAGTGGGCGGTGGGGGTTGCCGCAGGCTGGATAAATCGGTCCTTCGGGCCGTAGTCTGGGGATGCCTACTTTATGTATTACTAAATGTATGATGACCCACTGAACACATGCGTATGCTTTTATGTTTATACTTGCAGTTCTGTACATTCCTAATAAAAATAAATATAAATTTGTGGGGTTGTGGTTTTATTCCGGCTCCCATTTTAAACTGTGAATTTTTTTAATTAGTCATAAGTATTTCCTTTTATTACTCCAAGCCAGGGTTTTTCCGTGACTTCACACCCTTGGGGAACTCTTTCCACAGTGACTCATCTTGCCAAGCAACCCCTGCATGTTGGCGACAAAACTGTTGTGTATTACAAAGAATTCTGGCAATGAATTCTGTTCAATCTGGGTTCTGTGCCAGGCTTGCTGGGTGTAGATGTTATCCTACAGCAGGATACCCTCAAGATGTTATGGACTACAAAACCCATCATCCCTGACTATGCAGGCCAAGGATGACAGACGTTGTAGTCCATGACATCGGAATGGCATCACACTGGCTACCCCTGTCCTATGGAAACATAGTGCATCCTAGATTCTATGTTTTGGTGCTTTCCGGCCTTCTGAACTGATGCCCTAGTAAATTATGCTACATATTATGTTACAAAAAAGCTATTTCACATGCTCGTGATTTTTAATCTAAATCTAAGACTCTATATAACTAGGCAAAGTATGTTTTTATTCAAATAAAAGACAATGGTATTCAAGTAAGTCAAACTCTGAGCAGACCCAGAGTTAGTAATGATGAACTTATGTCCACTGATTTCAATGTGTAAGCTCCAAGTATAACTTAGTTGGGAAGAATGGAATATAAAAATCAAAAGTTCTTACTATCCAGAGGCAATATGGGGGCCCTGCAGATGCTGTGAACGACAACGCCCATCAGCACCAGTTGTTACAGCCAATATTCAGGAATGATGGGAGCTGCAGACTAGCAACATCTGGAGGGTGCCATGTTGTCTGCCCTGCTACCAAAAAAACAACGTTTTGAATTTCCAGAATTCCTGAATCTGAATATTGTGAACAAGTGAGAGAAACTTTGAATAAATAGGTCTTTCATATCTATTTCTTGCAAAGTAAGATGTGACTTCAATTTATGGAACATTTTAAAAAGCTAATTCATAACAAACTTCAAACCCAAACAGAAATGCTGCTAACAGCCAGGTATACGACTAATGCCAAAACTCTAATGCCAGAACTCACCATCTGAATGGGTTTCTTGTGCAAGTCTCTCTCCGTTACTAGCTTCTCTTGGTCAGTGACATAGAGGCCTTTTTGTGCCAAGGCTTGGATAACTGCATCATGGCCCAGGAGCGGTTTGGCAGCATCACTCTTGAGAATAAGACTCCCAGCACGACAGTAGAATTCAGCAGATAGCAGCGATTTAACAACAGGAGGTTTAATATGTTCCTGGTCATACTGATCCGTATAAAATGGTTCTCGAAGATCCTCTGGTACATTTTCTACAAAAGAAGAGAGAAAAAGTTTTGAATTACATCATTATTATAGTAGGAAGTGCAAAATTCCTACAATTTACGTATCATTTTTAGGAAACAAAACACTCACATTACAAGACTGCCTTTCACTCCCCACCCTGAAGAACTTCCCAAAGCTAACCTGGGGGTAAGAGGGGTAAATAATGCCAACTTTAATTATGCACATTAGTTCCTGCAGAGCTGCAATGGGTCAAATCAATGATTTGGTACGCAACTGCAAACCTTTCAATTGGCTTACACCATCCTCAGGTCAAACTACACAGGCTGTCAGAAATCCATGACTGAGATCCCACCCTTAAGGTTTGTTAGCAGGCAGATGCTTTGAAGAAGGAGCAGGTGGTAGTGGGACTGGGGGTGTTAAAAAAGCCCTTCCAGCTGCACCATTTCCCCAACAGAAATAGCCCCAGCCCCAGAAGCTGCCCCTAGCTCAGAGGGGAAAATTTCAACCAGGCATCTGGAATGGGGGGAAAGTGTTCATATCCTCCTCCGGTGCCACTTCCCCACCCTTGTATTTTACCACTAGCCTGGTAGTCATGACGCATAGAATTCTATTGCATACTCCATCCCTCCTCAGCAGCGCCCAGCAAAGACAGTTTGCTAAAGAAGGGGAGTTGCTACCTCTGCACAAAGCAGCTCTCTGTTCCTCCTCCGCTGCACACAGCAGGCTAGTGGGAAAAGGGTGGAAGCTACTATTAAGTGGCTGATTTACAAGGATGCACTTCCCCGATCTTCAAAGCAGTTGCATAAGGTTGTCAATTAGTTGTCGTTGTTTTTAATGTGAGGTATTCCGATTACTGCTTTTCCACATTGTTTAGTCTGGTCCCCAGGGACACCATCCTACTTGATGGAGCAAAGCTAATAAGGAACCAACAAGTACTGCATGAGTTGCACAACATATAGGGGGAACCATTTTAAGTTTTTAATCACAGCTTAAAGCAATTCTTTACTCTTTATATATTGTGGGGTTTGGTTTTATACTTCATCCTTGCCACACAACATAGAATCATAGAACTGTAGAGCTGGAAGGGACCACGAGGGTCACCTAGTCCAACCCCCTGCAATGCAGGAATGTCTGCCCAATGTGGGGCTCGAATCCACGACCCTGAAATTAAGAGTCTCATGCTCAACCAAGCATTTTTTAAATGTGAAAAACTTCCAACCTGTGCCAGTTTATTAATAACATCTTTATCTATTACTAGCTGGCCCTGCCACACGTTGCTGTGGCTCAGTCTGTTAAATGGAGACTCAGAGAGCCCCTTCAGACTCCCCTCACCTTCAGAGTCCCCCTGTTTTATGTGTGTTGTGTTTATGCAGGCGCATCCCTGTGATTCCCCCCACCCTGTGCCGATCCATGACGTATCCTGCCCCCTCCTCTGCCCACCCCCCGGCTTATCCCTGTCATTCCCCCCACCCTGTCCCGACCCATGACGTATCACGCCCCCTCTTCTCCCCACCCCCAGCTCATCCCTGTGACTGGTCCCACTGTGTCCTGACCTATCCCGTCCCATCCTCCCCACCCCACCCCCACCCAGGTGTGTCAGTACCTCCATTCGGCCTAGCCTGTAAAGGCTTTGGCCTAGTATGTAAATGGAAGCCAATGTGCTGTTGAGAGGGAAGATTTTATAGGTACAGTACCAGTGTAGCCGCTGCTAGAGGGTGCTGGTTTGCAACCTGGTTCTTTTCCCACCATGTACTTTAGTATGAGTTGTGTGTTCTTGGGGGGGTCTTACATGGCCCAGGTGGGACATTTGTCTTTGCAAGCTTTATAAGATCCTTTGGACATTCGCATGGGACGTTGTGTCCAAATTTGAACACACTTGGTTAAGCGGTTTCGGAGAAAAGTGGAGACCCGCCCACTTTTACCTTTATATATATATATAGATTGCACATTTGTGGAAACAATGCATTAGGATGAGCCGGCTTTTGTCAAACGTGCCTGACATGGAATTAGAATATTCCTTAAACAACATGTGGGCCCCATCAAAGAGAAGAGGATGCCTTCACCCCAGTATGGCTCCCTTTTATCACATACACAGTCAAACAAGACAACAACAAAAACCCACCGACAGTATGCGAAACAATCTGATTAACTTGACACAACAATTCTGCCCGCCACACAAACAAATCTCACTGCAGCCAACTAAACACAGCCAACCATGCCATGGGCCCCGCCCCACCCAACCTCTCTCACTACCAAGGAAATATAATAAACAAACAGAAAGAGAACCTACCCAAATGACAGCGACATAAAACCCCCAATACACACTAAATATAAGAATATAAGTTGAAACAAGCCAGCTTCACAGCCCATTGTTTGAAGTTGGCTATTTAAGCAAACCAGAGCTAAATAAGTCAGTAAAGCATGAGACTCTTAATCTCAGGTTCGTGGGTTCAAGTCCAGAGTTGGGCAAAAAGATTCCTGCATTGCAGGGGGTTGGGCTAGAAGACCCTCATGATGCCTTCCAATTCTACAATTCTAAGATTCTATGTTTTTCTTCAGAGTTTAACACCAAATCAACTTAAAATGAAAGGAGAACTTTCACTTGCCACTTTATCACCATACTGAAGGAGATACGAGTTTTGAGGTTTTTAAAGAGAGATTCAGAATAATTTTCATAGCCCCAATGAAGTTCGTTGAGATTTACTGTACAAACATTGCTTTGAAGTAAGAACATGGATTGCTTATCTTCAAATCAGAAAACCACAACTTCCTTTATAGGGAGAGAAAACAGCTTGGCGAGTTACAGAGCCTAACAACAAGCAGGAAGATCAACAAAAATGTCAAAGCCTTAACGTATGCCTCATCTTTCCTGCCCTGCCTTGCTACCCTAATTAGATTTTCAAAATTATCCTGTGATTCTCTTTACCATACCATTTTGTTCCTTCACAAGAACTGAAAATATGTTTTCTGTTACAGTATCTTTCAAATAGAAGCAGGTTTGAAGAGGTTTTAAACATGTGCTCTTGTTTATATGGCTAATTTTTTTAAAAAAGGACTCCTGACTCCCACTGAATTTAATTTTCTCTTCTGCAGAACACATTCCAAAGTAATCCCATTTCTGTAGATTAAGTTGCTTGAATTCACACAGATTTGGCTCAGAATAAGTATTAATGAACTATAATAACTATTCACCCTGCTTCCAAAAAATTTTGATACGAAAATTAATTAGCTTAATACTACATTGGCTTACTTCCACTAATACTTCTGAGGTAATAAAAAGAATTTGTACTTGCATATATGAGCATCAAGCTTTATTTCAGTCACAGACCAGCATAAGATAAAACATACGGATAAACTGAACACATAAGACTCAAAACAGGTAAGGAATAAAAACTAGTAATTAAAAAGTGATTCTATGATACATACTTAAAAAGATAGAAACAGGGACAAACAGCTAAAAGTGAATATAAGGGAGGGAGCGTGAAGGAGCCACAGGTCTTGCATCATTTGTAGCGCAAACCATCCTTCAATGAATAGCCATCATGACAGTGCAGAATCTAGCAACTGAGCATGTAACATCTTGAAATAGCAGGGAGGTATAAAGTTGTTCTGTGTGACCTGGGAATTTATATAGAATAGGCAAGATGAACCTATATTTGTATAAGTATTGGCAGTGAAAAAAGACATATTCTGTTGTTTCTAGTTGCCCAGAGCCACATGGGCATTTTCTCTCCTCGTACGATGTCTTCCTAAAGTGGCCTTCCTGGATGGCTGAAGGGAGGGGCCTGGCAGTGGGCCGGAGTGAAAGTCCTTCGCTGTTTTGTAATTTCAAGGTTGGTTATATATGGCATCTGGGAGGTGTCTTCTGGTTTCACTGATTAAAAATTTCGGCGACTTGGCTACATCTGCTTGGCATTTGGTATCTTCCATGCGCTGTTTGACGGTTTTTTTTGGCTTGTTCATACCCAATGTCAAGTAGGATCTGCAGGGTGAAGCCTAGAGTTATTATGTTTATCACTGCAGGTTTCCATGTCATTTGGAAACCATTCTTAATAGTTAAGGGAGCAAGGCCACCAATATACCATGGGCAAGGTTTGGGCCTTTTGAAAAGACCATGATTTTGGTTTTCTGATAATGTACGGTAGTTCTAGTTTGCTCTCCTTGCAGTATGCTGCCAGTGTTTACATGGTTCTTTTAATGCCTATAGGAATTCTTGAGAGGATTGCTGTGTCATCTGCATAAAGCAGCACAGGGATATGCTTTCCTGCTAGTTTTGGAACCAACAGAAAAATGGAGGGATGGGATGAAGTATACTCAAAGAAGGCATAACTAGATGGTTGGAACTTTTCATAGGAGCACTCCAGCCTGAAATATTTCGTTGCGGGTCCCACTTATTGCAAGTAAAAGACATTCAGCCCCATGTGCTGTTGAGGCAAGTACAGTAGTTGTGGGCAAATAATTCTGTCTTCTGTAGCATTCTGAAATGCACAGCAGTCCTCTCCAGGTGTCACAATCCAGCTGAAATCCTGTTGAAATCAGTTGTGATTGTGACTTAAGACCTGTTAATTTCAATGGGACTTAAGTGCAGCTTTTTTTAAAGTGCTACAGGCACTTTCTTGAGAGGATTGCTGTAAAGCAGCACAGGGATATGCTTTCCTGCTAGTTTTGGAGGGTGGGATTTCATGTTGTGGTAGAGGGGTACCACATAATTTATATAGAAATTGAATAAAAATGGGGCCAATATGCACCCTAGCTTGACGACTTTCTTGGTTTCAATTGCATTAGATGGCCCTGAGAGTTACATCATACTTTTAATGAGGTCCCTTCATGTAGTGTGCGTATTAAGTATAGCAGGCATCTGTCTAGTGTGGAGGTCTCCAATTTTCCCCACAGCTTAATTCTGGATATAGAGTCAAAGACTGCTCTAAAGTCAATTAAGGCCTCATAGAGGGAGACAGTGTTACTTAGATGACTACTTCTCTATTAGGTGTTGAAGAACTAAACACTGGTCGATAATCAAACAGCCTTCTCTGCAAGTATACTTTCTAGTTTCAGTCAATCTTGGAATTTCTGTTGTAGATGTCTCACATACAGTTTACTTATTGTGTTAAGGAGACTGATTGGTCTATAGTTCGCAGGATCCTTTTTCTTGCCTTTTTTGTATATTGGGACAATGAATGAATTTCCCCAGTCTTTGGGAATACATCAATAAGTATCAATACATGTGAAAAGTGAGGCTAGGGTAGGGGCGAAGAAATCTAGGTTGTTTTTAATGACTTGTGCTTGCCCCTGTTTCAGACGAGCTACCAGGCTCTCAATCTCTGTCCTTGTTACAGGGCCCCACTTTGGGAGGTTCGCTATGCTTTGAGTGATTTGGCCTCTCACACCATCCCACCTTGTAGAGTTCCTGAAAATGTGTCTTCCATATCCTTGGCAGGATATAACATTCTGTCATTGGCAATCTGTTAGTTTAGGAGAGTCTTATGCATCATATAGATTAACAAAAGCTCAAAGGTAATCAAATCACAAGTAACTACAGATTTACACTAAAAATAAACTTATTTTTTTGGTTACAGGTAGGTATCCGTGTTGGTCTGACGTAGTCGAAACAAAATAAAAAAATTCCTTCCAGTAGCACCTTAGAGACCAACTAAGTTTGTCATTGGTATGAGCTTTCGTGTGCATGCACACTTCTTCAGGTACCTAAGGTGCTACTGGAAGGATTTATTTTATTTTATTTTTTGGGGTAATCTTTTTTTAAAAAAGACGAGAATGCTAGTTTATACAGAAGGATACACTGTCCAAATTACTTAATGGCTTTCATTTCTTCCTAGTGCAAGCTTCATACTGTATAGGAATACTGGGAATAAAAACATTTCTACTGTAGCTTTCTTTCAACAATGAATTTTGAATTTAAAAAACACACATTCATGTTATGTCGTTCATTCATAAATTTGGAGCTGTGAATTAGGTTTGTACAGCTGAGTTTGTCCAGTTGAGTTAAGCATAACGACATTTGAGAAACAATAAGTCTGCTCTGATCTTAGTATAAGTTGATGGAGTGAATACATAACCACTGCAGCTCAGAAACCACGAGAATCCAAATCCTTATAGCAGATAGCACTCCTAAGGGATAACTAGATGTGATGGCGCAGCTGTGTGTACTCATCTATCACACTCATGTAAAAAGCAGAGGCTGGGGAAACTGTGAGGAACATCTTGGCACTTTGTAAAGATTACAAGCACCTCAGCAGTAGACAAGGCCCAGCCTTCTTCCTAAGCATGGTCCAGGAAGAAGATCACTCCTACAATCACAGTGAACTGGGGGGCACAACAAAACAATAAAACACTCCAGCCTTACTCTTGAGCTTGGAGCTGCAAAGGAAATAAAGGATCACTTCTACATTTTCAGTGCTTCTGAGGCCTTTTGAGTTTATCCCAAACACAGGAAAACTACTGTGAAACACCTTACCCTTTCCTCAACTTCAAGCTGAAAAAGAGAGCTGGGGATTGTTGTGGTGCATTTCCAAGTGCACAGTACTTTGTTGGAGATAACCCATTCCTTCTCCAGCTTCTGGGTTGAGGTTCACCACGCTCACTAGAGTGTGGGGGCACTTACCCCGGCAAACCTGGATAGAAAATCTTTTAGACTTTCATTGCACAAAAGATGCTTCAAGTCTTGATCACTTAGTTTTCCTTTCCTTTGTTAGCTCTACAGTATTGTATTTTTAAAAAACTGAGGGATACTTCAGAAGTAGACTGCAATCTGGCATTAAGAAAATAATTTGAAGCTCCAGTGGACATGCTTCAAACAGCTTCTGGAGATACAGATAAAAAGAGGACGTCTTGGCTCATGAAAATGGACAGTGTACACTTAGGAATTCTAGCTAACCTATTTCTACTTGCATAAGTACCATAGATGTGCACTGTGGGTTTTAGCTTTAAGCAGCATATTATAAATGAATAAATGAATGAATGAATGCATGTAGCGATTGTGAACAAGAAGCATGGAGCTCCCACCTCAAGTTTACAATAAGCCAGTAACTAGGAACCCGATACTAAATTTGGTAAATTAATGTTCTGCTTGCTTCTCTGCTATCCCAAAGGACTATGAAGTCAGACAGTGAAGCTAATGAGCAGTTTTAACTAGCTATTTGTGCACATACTGGCTTGCCATAAGTATAACGTTGGTAAGATTATCAACTGAAGTTAGTACGAATGACTTTAAGATGGAGGAGATATAGCATCGGGAAGTAATTTATGTTCCACTTTCAGAAAGCATTTACCACAGAGAGGCTGAAATCTTGATTATAGAAACACAGCCCAGTTTTATGTCGCTCTGAAGATTCTGCGGTAGAAGCAGAGGTTTCCCCTGGGAGCAGCCTATACTACACAAAGCAGGCAAAGTTGGACAGCTCTGCTGCTTATTTCGTTAGGCACAGGCAACTAAGATGAGACACAGGCAACTCCACCTCTGTTCTGTCCTTACCTCACCGGTAAGTGTCACTCCTGAAGCATTGGTGCCAAGAGCTTAACTTGAACCTCTGGCTCTATATAGAACAAAACATTCCCAAGTGCAAGATACAATACAGATCTCTGGATCTCTGCCCCAAGTTACTGGCAAGAAAAATGAAGGTTTAAGAAAGATCCCTTGCTTCTCAATTTAACCAATAATTAATATCCTTTGTTGCTACTAAATATACAGTACTCACCAGAGCCATAAAGCAGTACGATATGATCCTAAGAATACAACAATCAATTTCTAAAAGCAACAACAGATATACCGGTAATATAACCAACACTATAACAAACAACAACAAACCTTAACAGCAGCAAGACTAATAATAGTAATTATAATTATAATTATTCTTATTATTTATATGCAGCCCATCTGACTGGCATTAAACTTGGCAACCATAAAACTAAGAGTTACATATTAATGGCCTGTCAAAATAAGACTCTGAGTTTTGATGGAAGAAACACAGGAGGAAGCCTGATGAAGTTCAATCAAGAGAGTATCCAATTTCTTGTGCTCACTCAATAAAGGTTCCACGATGACACTGACAGCAAAGCCTCTCCAATTTTTCTTGATTCCATGGCAGATCTACTATATGGGAGCAAGTGGTCCCTAACGAAACCTTGTCCTAAGCATTGAAGGCAAATACTGTACCGGGTAGGGGGGGAAAGAGCTCACATGGTCAGCAGATTCATGAGTTCTTGCCGGAATGGGCTGCTTAAGTCAGCAGGTGGGGAATGGGATGGGGAACACATTTTATTTAAAGAAATAAATCTACAAAGTCCACAGCTCTATTTATACCAGTTCTCCAAGAAGAGGGCAGCTAAAAGTAAAAACAAAATTTAAACAATAAAATTGCTGATGAATAACTACAAACCATCCAAATCATTCAGCAAACAGGTAAAGCATGAATTTCCAGGGTATTTATAGATGGAAGCAAGCCTTCAAAGGGGGGAAAGGCTTAGTTGTCCATCTAAATCAGGGATTTTTTTCCTCTAGATTTTTAAAATAAAAGACAAACAAATTTTATTGGTTTTTGGACAAATGTAAATACACTAACCATTAAACACTTATCCAGCAGTACAGCTAATGGTGTTTGTTTTATTCATTGACCCTAGACATACACTTGCACATTAAATATTCAAACATATGGACCTCTAGATGTTGTTGGACTCCTCCAGCTCCCATCATCACAGCCACTTTTTGCAAAGGGAGCCCTATCACACCACCTTATAGTAGTCTGTGTCAAAAGAGGTACAGTGGTACCTCACAAGACTAAATTAATTCGTTCCGCAAGTCGCTTCGTATAGCAAAAAGTTCATCTTGCGAAGCGCGGTTTACTATTTACCCCGTTTACCTGGTCTACCCATTTAATTAATGCATTCCTATTCATCTTGCGAAGCGCGGCCATAGGAAACTTCATCTAGCGAGACGCCTCGTGCAATGCAAAACGCTTTCGTCTTGCGAGTTTTTCATTGCACGAGGCATTCGTCTTGCAGGGTACCACTGTATGTGGGAGGTATCTTTTCCAGCAAGAGGAAGAGCTGCTTTATCATCTACAATTGATAAGATGCACACCTACAAATCCAGGAGGATGCCAAGGAGGAAGCCTTTCAAGCCTGCAAACCTGATGCTTATTTGAGTGCAACACACACCTTTCCAGTTGAAATTGGTTTTGCATGGGGATTCAATTTATTTACCTTACTCAGCTGACTACTAACCTCAGGCAGTTGTTCAAGGACAAGACTGCCACTGCTGGTTCATATGGAAATGAAATACTGTATATATTTAGCTTTGAAAAGCCATCAAAGAATTCCAGAGGGAGGAAGACAACAGAAGCACCCTAAGTACACATAGGGGAAAACTTCTTCTTTTTTTAAGTGCACAAATTCTGTAAGTATGTAGCTCTTTTTTATTATGATATCCCCCAGTGAGCAACATCAACATAGTTAACTTGCAGAAAGATGGAGCCAAGGGAGCGATAGAACACAGAAGACAAAGCTATTTGTTGTTGTTGTTTAGTCATTTAGTCGTGTCCGACTCTTCGTGACCCCATGGACCAGAGCACACCAGGCACTCCTGTCTTCCACTGCCTCCCGCAGTTTGGTTAATAAAGCTATAGGATAGTCTAATTTAGTTGCTGAATCAATGTAACAGAAACAGACAAGTTTCTGCAAAGGCAGTGGCGCACCAGAGATCAACAAAGTCAGATTGATATCCAATAATATCTACAAGATGGGTGTAGAAGAAAAAGCTCCCAAATAAGCAAGTATGAATCATCATCAAGGATGTACAACCCATCCTGGACAGTGGAACTTCCCTCTTACAGGCCTTGGGATGGTAGGTCAGTCCTTGCTTACAGACACCCATCTAACCTAAAACAGCTACCCACCAGCAACAATAGACCACAGAAAAGAGACACAAACAGAAGCCTCAAACCCTGCAATATAGGTGAAACTCGGAAAAATAGAATATCGTCGAAAAGTGCATTTATTTCAGTAATGCAACTTTTTAATAAATTTTTTACAAATGCTTTCTTTTGGAAATTCCACAGTAATAAAACAAATAGTTACAATAATAGAAAAATAAACAAAAATAAACATCGCTATTACATTTCATTAATTCCATTCCATTTATAATTGACCCGCCTAACGATAAATAATTACAATTACAACAAATAAAGGCTTGACATATCTTGCTTTGTATGTCATGCATCTATCTCATATATTGGTTTCACCTTTTAAGTTGCATTACTGAAATAAATAAATGCACTTTGACGATATTCTAATTTTCCGAGTTTCACCTCTATATCCAAATACCCTTTTTCTCCCCAAATCTATCTCCTCAGCAATGCTATTATAGATCCTAATAACATTAACGACAATATCAATGATTTCATCTGCTCCATTTTCCACTGTTACATGCTACTATCTGCTGGCAAATGAGACAAACAGCCCAGTCCCTACATAAAATACAAATCTCACAACAGAAATAGCAATATTCAGAAAACAGCATCCCAAGAGACACTGCCACTGACCTTAGGGTGGCCTTTCTCAAACAGTGGGACTTCTAAGGGAGAGCTGCTGAACTGCAATTTATCAAACAATTTAATTCTATCAACTGTGGCTTGAATTAGGTTAAACGTTTTTTATCACACTACATGCGTTATTAGGATTTTTGTGCCATCACTTACACATTCTTTGTAGATGGTCATGGGTAAAATAGGTCATGTACTTCCTGCATTTAACTTCCCTCTGTTTACAATTATTACCACAGCCGTATATAGGCCACTTCTGGACAACTCACAGAAATAATTCATGCTTCTGATGAGTGGAATTCTAAGTGTATGGATTTTGCACCTAGCACCATTGGTAGGTTCCAGCAAAAACAAAGCAGATTCTCCAAAACTGTCATCTGCCCAACTCTGTTTTAGACCAATAACGATATTCATTTCCAGACTTTCACCCAATAACTTGTAGTTCTGAATAATTTTTAAATAGGATACCGGTACATTAAAATCCTGATCTGAAGTGACAAGCAGAAAGCTGATCTGCTGAAAGGCAGCCTATTAAAAAAAGGGGGGGGGATACAAGACCACCCAAGCGATTACAAGCATGATTACTTTTCTGGCCTCTTGGAGCAAAATCAGACATGACATCAGGAGGTGTATACTTTTTGCTGTGGGGCCAATTCTAGCTTTGAGGAAAGGACAACTTAAAGCCATAGCTGCCATGTTATCCCTTTTTTAAGGGAAATTCCCTTATGCTGAATAGGCTTCCTCGCGAGAAAAGGGAAAACTTGGCAGCTATGCTTAAAGCTCAAATTGCACTGGAACAAAGTAACTGCAAGTGTCAAGTCACCTTGCCACTAGTGCTACACGGTTAGATGATGATGACAAGGTAAGAGGTGCATCTTAATCAAAGACAAAGTTAAGCATTCCACCTCCTACCTAATTCAAGATAGGCCAATATCACACACATACTACTTGTGCAGCTATCACAGCGCTGCCAATCTGGGCCCTATGGGTAACATTCATATTGGCATGGCCTTTGCCTATAGAGGGGCAAATAGAATACAAACTGGTTCTGAAAACATGATTTACTACACTGGTTGCTTTTAGTGTGATAAGGTAGTGAAGTTTACAATTAGGCTGGAATGAGGTGGCAAGAATCTGTGCAATACATCAACATGGAAGGCAGATCAATGGGGGAAAAGGTTTCTTGATGGTACAAAGTTTGAATTCCACACCTTTGCTGAATGCAGGTTGCAAGTTGTGGCGTTCCCAGCCATAAAGATGTATGGTAGTGTGTATACCAAACATGGGGGTTGATATTTGCATTTTAGTGAAAGGTGTATTTGACTTGGATCCAAGATGTTCTAAGTCAGGCATCCCCAAACTTCGGCCCTCCAGATGTTTTGCACTACAATTCCCATCATCCCTGACCACTGGTCCTCTTAGCTAGGGATCATGGGAATTGTAGGCCAAAACATCTGGAGGGCCGCAGTTTGGGGATGCCTGTTCTAAGTTAAGGCAAAGCAAGTAATTTGTCAGGCCCTAACAGTGCATGTCCAGTGCAAACTGCTTTACACCCAGACATACATTCATTTTGAAGGAGCAAGGTTCAAAATACACCTCTGGAACTCATCTTCAGAACCTTTTATTGCACACATTAATATAAGTATTTCTTTAAAAAATCACAAGAAAATCTTCTAGTTTATGCAAAAAGCCATTGATTGTCAATTAAAACCAATCTAATAATATGTTGGGACAGAGCCAGTAAATCAATTTACTCTGCTGAATTACAGTAATCAATAGGTACTACTGAAATGTATCAGAGCCACAAGATTCCTGAATGAATACTGCATTTTTCTTCAGTGGAGTATTCAAAATAATTAACTAACAAAAAAGTAACTAAACTTTATTTGCTTTACAGAAATGACAGTGTTAAAAAAATACTACCGGTAGATTGTGGGTTGCTAGTGAAATCTAATTGCAATTTATACAATCAGACACGCAGTTTATTTACTATAAATAACCTTTCAAAGGGTTAATAAAGTGAGGCTTCGTTAAGTTGTCAGTGCCAATTAACCTAGAATTGTGAAAGAAGAAATGGGCTGCAGCTATAAGAAGCAATGCTAACTCCTGGGTCAATATGTTGGACAAGACAGATAAGCTCCAAAGACTAATTTTTGTAGGCCTGCTACAATTCTACTCATGAAACCACACTTCAAAAATAAAACTATCATTACTTTTGTATTTGTAGTCTTGGAGTACAATGTCTGCTTTCAAAAACAAATAGCCTTTTCACTCTTCAAAGCAGGGGTGAGGAACCTCTGGCTTGTGAGCTAAGCTTAGCCTGCCAGGGGGGTTCCCTTTGGCTCATGATGCAATTTCTCCCCAAGCCATGCCTACCTGTCACTCAGCTGACATAACTGAGTGATGTCAACTGATAGGCGGGGGGGAGGGAGGAGTTCAATCATGTTGACTGCTGGTGAAGCAAACCCCTGCAGAAAGCAAAACTGAAGTATCCACTAATCAGCTGGTGAGCAGAGTTCAATCCTACCGGGTCCTGCTTCATTTGTGGGGAACACAATGGCAAAGAAGCCCCCTTTCCCCACACTTCAAGTCAACTCTGACAGGTGGGTGAGACAGCCCATGTATCAGTCACCTG
Source organism: Zootoca vivipara (assembly GCF_965207765.1). Lineage (NCBI taxonomy): Eukaryota > Metazoa > Chordata > Lepidosauria > Squamata > Lacertidae > Zootoca > Zootoca vivipara. Next base: position 16,542,421 of record NC_142590.1, on the reverse strand, counting down.
ACAGCATGATGACATCATCTCCACCCCTGGCTGAAAGGCAAATGGATCTTTTGTGGCATATGCGTTCGCAGGCTGATGGTGGAGCATACGGTTGCCGCCAATGATCAGACTGAGTGACCACATTCACCCGTCACAATAAGCAGCCTGAGTTGCTGTCTTATTGTGGTTCACTGTGCACAAACAACATACCGGTACTTGTGCACGTGGCCCAGCCATTTCCACTTCACTTCTTTCATAAGTGCAAGCAAAAGAAGCAAATCAGAAAACTACAATAAAGACAAGCTTCCCATTACATCTAAACCTGGTTTCTTGATTCACTAGAAGCCAGGATTTCTAAGCCAACAACAAACCATGACTTCAGCCTGGCAAGCAATTATGGCTTTTTAGGAAGCATCAAGCTTTAAAAAGGATACAGACCAATACTTAATTTAAATCTGCACCCCTAATATATATAGATTGGGACGTGGGTGGCGCTGTGGGTTAAACCACAGAGCCTAGGGCTTGCCAATCAGAAGGTCGGGCGGTTCGAATCCCCGCGACGGGGTGAGCTCCCGTTGCTCGGTCCCAGCTCCTGCCAACCTAGGAGTTCGAAAGCACGTCAAAATGCAAGTAGATAAATAGGTACCGCTACAGCAGGAAGGTAAATGGCGTTTCCGTGCGCTGCTCTGGTTCGCCAGAAGCAGCTTTGTCATGCTGGCCACATGACCTGGAAGCTGTACGCCGGCTCCCTCAACCAATAATGTGAGATGAGCGCCGCAACCCCAGAGTCAGTCACAACTGGACCTAATGGTCAGGGGTCCCTTTACCTTTAATATATATAGATTAATGTGCTCAATAAAACTTTTAAGAATACATATATAGACCCAGGTGGCGCTGTGGTTAAACCACTGAGCCTAGGGCTTGCTGATCAGAAGGTCGGCGGTTCGAATCCCTGTGACGGGGTGAGCTCCCGTTGCTTGGTCCCAGCTCCTGCCCACCTAGCAGCTCCAGAGTCGGTCAGGGGTCCCTTTACCTTTACCTTTTTATATAGCCTGCAGGTCTTAAATCCAGCCAGGATTCGGACATTAATAGGAAATTGAACTTATTTGCTGCTTCCTGGTTTGCTTCTCCCACATGTAGCAGGGGCGGAGTAAAGAGGGAGTGATTGGGCAATGTGCATCAGCATGCTCCTTATGCACAAAAAACCATAAAAAGCCAGTAAATATAAATAAAGGCACAGTGTAAGTTCCTCTTGTCCCACTAGGGGAATCAAGTAATGTGTGCAACTTTACAGGCAGACAACCCATTTTAGGTATCAAAAACAAGCCAGTGAACTTTTCCATCCCTAAGAAAAAGTGCAGAGGTTAATGAGTCTTCAGGTTACCCAATTGATGGAATAGGTCAAGAACAAACATATGCAGTACTACTGAAACACAAGCCACTTCACCATTCCAATTCAAAGATCAAGGCAAGGATTAATTGAATAGTCACTTGAAACAATAAAAACAATGGCAGACACTATACAAACAGCACATTTACACACTAATAATTGTTTCTCTCAGCAGGAAGCAAAAATGTCTATAAAGCAAATTATGGCTTTCTCTGTGAAGAGGAGTGAAGAGGAGTAATGAAATCCATTTGAAATAAAAGATGTTCTTACTGTCTTTGCTGCATACATTGTTCTTCAACATTCTACTTAGGTACAAAGGGGATATCATTTCACTCTTTCATACTGTATGTCTTATTTCCAACTTTCTGTTCCATCTTCAAGTTGATGTGGAAGTTTCACTTGAACCTATTGATTAAGATTACTTATATGCCACTTTTCCACTATCAACTGTGCCCAAAGTGGCTTACAACAAATATTCAAAACATCATAAAATAATTATATGAAATACAGAGCATGTCAATCAATAAATTTAAAAAGGCAAAATAAACAATTTAACAAGCATAAAATAAATCCAATATTACTAAAAAACAAAAATTATAGGTTTAAGTATATAAATACAAAGCAGAACAAGGGCTAATTGACAATTAAGTTTCTGGTACTGGTCTTCCTGCACTCCCAGAACCCTGGCTTAAATAGGGTTTTGAAGGGAGGAGTTCTCTTACCAGGCTAAATAGCGTACACTTATCTTCCATATTCTTACTCTAGAGGAGGCTGGCAGCAGCAAAAGGCAAATGCTGGAGAACGTAATGATGGTCAGCCACTTCTCCAACCTCCTGGAAGTGCCAACTGCTGCTGCAGTTCTTACTGCACCTCAAAACACCTAGGCAGCACAGTTCAGAGGGATAGGGTCATCTCATCAGGAATGATGACCTACGGCAGGCTCCCATGTTCCAATTTCAACTGCCTGCAATCTAACATACTTCAGTGTCCCACACTTATTCCACAGGCAGTTGCTGTAGTTAGATCAATGCAATAAGCTAGCACCTTAGCAGAGTTAAAGATAAAAGATTGTCTTGCTTGCATTCCCCCCACCCATAACAATAAATTGCATACCCCCATGTTGAAAATAAATTATTCCTTAATTATTCCTGATCCTATATGCATGTCTGCTTGGAAATGCTCTCACTGAATTCAGTAGGAATTACTGCCCAGAATGAGTGCCTAAGCCTTGGGGCTCATAGACACATCTTCTCTGTACTTGATTACTGTACTCTTGGTGACTAGCAGCTGAAAATGCAGGAATGCCGTTTCACTTGTTTACCAGACAAAAATGATTTCAACATTACCACAATGTGTTAATTAAGATGTTTTCATGATTATACCTGCAGAACTGAATCTTAAGAGGAGTGGAGGAAGAATAATGTTACACCATTTCAGAAACGTCCCATAGTTAGTTGTCCACAAATTTCCAATAAATCAGCATTTTCTTACACAAACCCATGATAATTAGAGAGTAAGGAAAAAAAATGTTTTCCAAAGCACTGAAAAAGATAGTATGCAGCTTCCACAACTGAAACAAAACAAAACACTTCTTTGATGGCCTGCTATAGGACTTGCTATGGTTTGGTTCATTTCCGTGATGTCTGGGTAACCATCTGAGGCACCCCAAAGACCTTTTGTCATGTCACACACTGACAGTTTGCAGATGACATGTTTAAAAAACACACCCCACCACCATATTTTTGCCCTGGTACAATAAGCAACAATGCCCTGGCTTCAAATGCAACAGTTGCAGAATTGCAAGGAAGAGGAGGAGGAACCTTTTCCTGTTATTCTACAGACAAAATTATGGAATCACTACTTCACCTTTCTTTTGGAAGAATCATCACTGGTTATTAATGCATGCTATTTAAGAATAACCCATTTAAAAGCTATATATCTAGCCTGAAATCCTTTGTTCGGAAAGCAATCTATTGCAAATAACAAAGCTAAGGCCTAGATGATAAGCAGCAGGAAGTCTCTCACCTTTTAGAGAGTACTGTATTCAAAGAATTCACTTCAATACAATCAAGCAATGGGAATTCCTCATAGGCTGTGAAAGGTGACAAGTGTCATGAAATGTCCTTCTCTCCGGAGGGAACCTCCAGCTCCCACTGACTCTTTATCTTGCCCAATTGACTGCAGGCTATCCTCAGATGTTAAAAACTAACAACGCCCATACATTTCTCCCATTTTCTGTGCCAGCTACTAAAAGGAAAAAGGTGTCTATTTTATGACAAGGGGAGGATGGAAGGGGAGGAGGGAATTGCCTGCACACATCATCCTGCAAGATCTGCATTTTAAGAATTCACAGAAATACAAGTTGCCATTTACTCTTTCATGAAAACAATAGCAAACCCCCCCCCCCAATGAGATTAAATATTGCAGAAACAAAAACACAACTCACACCCAGGTTACTTATCATATATATCACCACCATCCCCTTCCCTGACACAGTCCCCCAACGGCTGGATGATTCACCCCAGTAAAGAGAACCAAGTCACGAATGACGGATGAGGAAAAGGCAGGTGATAAGAAGACATGCTAACCTACCTGTCCCGAAGGCTTTGGCCACCAGCCACGCTAGATTACTGGCGATTTTCGCTCTGTTGAAGTCGTAATGATCAAAGGGTTTGATGGCAGGGACAATGAACGTCTTTCTCATTTCCTTGACGTCTGCGGCATCCCCCATTTTCCTCCCCTCCCCCCCACACCCCGGGCCCACAGAGCCTTAATTTTATTCTCAAAAAATCGATTTACATGATTCACCTTCTAGAAGGCAACCTTCAATATATAGAGAGATATTATATATTTATATATATCTATATTTAAAAATCTAGTAATATATAGGTCTTCCTTGTCTTTTTAGGAGACCGTAGCAACGGAGGATGGAGGCGGTGCAGCGAACTCAGCTGTGTTTATGGGGCGAAATCCCCCCCGCCACCGCTTCCCCTCCCGCTGCATAGGAATGTGAAAGAAATGCCCTCTTTTTCTCCTTCTCCCCCACCCTACGCCACCCCACCCCAAGGCCCTTTGTCCAAATGCCCTTTTTCCGATTCCGAACAAATAAATTGCAACCGCAGCCGATGGCCAGCTCGGAGACTCCTCGGGCGAATGGTGAGGATTATTGCTGCTGCTGCTGATGTTATTATTATTCTTGTTGCTTCTTCTCCCCCCCCCCCGCCCGCCCTTTTTTTTTTTTAAAAAAAGAGTCTTCCCCACAAGCCTCAAGAGGAGGCTCCTGCTCGGCTCGGCTCTCCCCTCCGAACTGCAGAGGGGGCGGGGAAAGGGGGCCAGACTCTGGAGGGAGGCGGCCGGGATTTTCCTGCAGCGGCTCGGGAGGAAGCGGCGCCCAAGGCAGGGAGATGTCCGGGCGCTCCAGATACGGCTCTCCAAGCGGGAAGGCGAGGGAGGAACCCGGCGGCCGCGGCGCTTGTCAGTGCTCTTCCCGGCGCTCTGAGGGCCGCCTCGCTTTCTCCGGCGTCGCCCCTATGTCGCCCCCTTCCCAAGCTTCGCCACAGCTTCCCTTCCTCCTCCTCCTGCCGCGCTCAAGACTGAGGAAAGCAGCCGCGCGCAAAGACGCATGCGCGCTCTCCTGGCTAGCCACTGCCCCCTCCTCATCGTGCGCGCTTCCCTGGCTTGGGCGGAGCTGCCGGGAGAGGAGACGGGGTGGGGTGGGGGATAGACCAGGGGGAGGCGCAGAGGGGTGTTGCCTTACCCCCCCCCCAACGTCCCGCACCGACGCCCGGCTTGGGGAAACGGAGGGTCACGTGGCCGGTACAATGGGGCATTCTTGACGCGCGCGCTCCAGCTCACCATCATCTGGTTCCAAGGAGCCTCAGCGACCAGGGCGGAGGCTGGCCCACCACCAGGGCGCATAGCTGCCAAGTTATCCCTTTTTTAAGGGATTTCCCCTCATGCTGAATAGGCTTCCTCGCGAGAAAAGGGAAAACTTGGCAGCTATGCCAGGGCGCACGGGGTGGGGTGGCAAATGGGGGACGGCCTCTGGCAGCTGAAGGCTTGGGGCAGGCGGGGTGGGCGCGCGGCGGAGCCTGGCCGTTCTCTGCACAGGAACAGGCTGAGGATGCATGCTGAGAGAGGAAACAAGGCAGCTTTCGGGCATGCATTGGCACCGGCGATGCCCCATGGTAATTATAGACTTAGTCTTCTCCCGTCGCCGCCTTTTGGGTTACCATCATGTCTATTATTAGCTCACCTAGTTCAAGAGACGTTAAGCTAGCCCTGCTATTGGGGGGGGCACTCCTAATTTTGTTGAGGAGGAGCCCCCCCCCTCGGATTTCTACCGCAGAGTCCTGCCTTCAGGGCATCAGTGATTGACAGGCCCATTCTGGAGCGCGCTTTTCTTTTTAAGTTGCATTTGACTACACTGTGGGAAATGTTGGCCAAGTATGATTTCAATAAAGCATGTTGAGATTCCTACATTGCAGGGTGTTGGACTAGACCAGGGGTCAGCAAACTTTTTCAGCAGGGGACCAGTCCACTGTCCCTCAGACCTTGTGGGGGGCCGGACTATATTTTGAAAAAAAATATGAATGAATTCCTATGCCCCACAAATAACCCAGAGATGCATTTTAAATAAAAGGATACATTCTACTCATGTAAAAACATGCTGATTCTTGGAACATCTGCGGGCCAGATTTAGAAGGTGATTGGGCCGCATCCGGCCCCCGGGCCTTGGTTTGGGGACCCCTGGACTAGACTACCCTTGGGGGGTCCCTTCCAACTTTATGATTCTATTGAGAAAAACGTGAGTGGCCACTATCACTAGTGCAATCTCTTAGAGTCAATGTAAGTTACCCTGATACGGTAGATGGGGCAATTAAAACATGCCTTAAATTTGTAACTACCGGTAGGCATGTTTATCACTAACTGGGCTATCTGGGGAGAGAGTCAGGGAGACTCATTCCATGTACCAGGAAAGAGTACTACAGTATATGTTATATAGCCTTGCCCTCAGGCCAGAGCGAGGAAACGGCTACAATTACTGTACTTCATTCTAAGCATGCAATGTTGTTGTTGTTGTTGTTTAGTCGTTTAGTCGTGTCCGACTCTTCGTGACCCCATGGACCATAGCACGCCAGGCACTCCTGTCTTGCACTGCCTCCCGTAGTTTGGTCAAACTCATGTTCGTAGCTTCGAGAACACTGTCCAACCATCTTGTCCTCTGTCGTCCCCTTCTCCTAGTGCCCTCAATCTTTCCCAACATCAGGGTCTTTTCCAAGGATTCTTCTCTTCTCATGAGGTGGCCAAAGTATTGGAGCCTCAGCTTCACGATCTGTCCTTCCAGTGAGCACTCAGGGCTGATTTCCTTAAGAATTGATAGGTTTGATCTTCTAGCAGTCCATGGGACTCTCAAGAGTCTCCTCCAGCACCATAATTCAAAAGCATCAATTCTTCGGCGATCAGCCTTCTTTATGGTCCAGCTCTCACTTCCATACATCACTGCTGGGAAAACCATAGCTTTAACTATACGGACCTTTGTAGGCAAGGTGATGTCTCTTCTTTTTAAGATGCTGTCTAGGTTTGTCATTGCTTTTCTCCCAAGAAGCAGGCGTCTTTTAATTTCGTGACTGCTGTCACCATCTGCAGTGATCAAGGAGCCCAAGAAAGTAAAATCTCTCACTGCCTCCATTTCTTCCCCTTCTATTTGCCAGGAGGTGATGGGACCAGTGGCCATGATCTTGGTTTTTTTGATGTTGAGCTTCAGACCATATTTTGCGCTCTCCTCTTTCACCCTCTTAAGCATGCAATAGTGAGGGACAAACTACACATTACATCCACATGTGTACTGTATAACAAAGTTCATAACTAGTATTCCAGGACATACTGTCTCTGACAGTAGAGGTAGTAGCCATTGATAGTCATATCTTCCATGAATTTATCTAACCCTCTTTTAAAGCCATACAAGTTGGCAGCCATCAGTACATCTTGTGGGATCAAATTCTATAGTTTAACTTAGTGCTATGTGAAGAAAACACATTCTTTTGTCTCTCCTGAATCTTCCAACATTCACCTTCATGGCCCTGGGTTCTAGTATCGGAGGAAGAAAAACCTCTTCCTAGCTATCTTATCCACACAGTGTATAATACTTCACACCTCAGACACCCCTTCCTCCCCCACCCTACCCCCCATATTAAGAACCCCCTTGATCATTTTGGTTGCCCTTTTCTGAACCTTTTCCTGCTCTTAATGTTTTCCTTTTTTAGGTAAGGCAATCATAAGTGAACATAGTATCCCAAGTTGTGGCCATGCCATCGATTTGTATAACAACGTTATAATTCTGGCAATTGTATTTTCAATCACTTTCCTAATGAACTCCAAGATGGAATTGGTCTTTTTCAGAGCTGCTGCATACTAGGTCAACATTCTGACCTTGAATTCTACAGCGGATAAAACACATCCTCAATTCCTTACAATTATCAGTTTGGGATGAAATGTCACACAGCTCCCAAATCCCTCCCCTCGCCTTGTTAAATATGACTCTCAGTCTGTGAACTATCTTATTTTCTAGAGATGTCATTTTCCAACTCTGCTTCATGAAACTCTGGTGTTAATGTGGAAACATCACCATGCTTTTAATAAGAAGAAAATCAGTAATGAAACAAAACTTTCTCTGGATCACTTGCCAGACTACTAGTCTTCCCCTGCAATACATTACCACAAGGGAGTGTTGGATGTGTTCAGCAGTGCACATTCATGAGTGACAGTAGTGAAACCCAAGATGCCTAGTCACTATTTCATGTGAATTGAGTGTATGGACATGCCTCATTAATATCTGCAATGTGTGTAGGGGTTATCTGGTAGACAACGTTAAGTAGGGATAAATGTTCCTAGAAGGTATATGGTTTGAAATCCTCTGTTCAGTAGAAGGTAACCAATTACTGTCATGTGGAGAGATTGTAATTGGGCCTCTGAGCAAAAAAATGTTGCACATCGCGTGTAAAGGTCCTTTTTCAACACTTCATTTACATTCACTGTGCAAGAGCAACCCATCATCCCACTGCTTGGTTCATTGGTCAGGAGAGTTGGCCACTGTAACTGTCATAATGACAGAAAAGGGAGATAAGAACAAAATAGAATTACAGAGCATCATCCCTTCAGTGTTAGCCAAAATCATTGATCTTAGTTCTGTAACTCAACTCCTGTGAGAGGAGAAAGAAATAGTAGCAGTGCTGAACAGTGTTTCTTTATTTTCTTTATTAATTTATTAAACTTATTAGTTGCTTGTCAGCCGAAGGTCTCCAAGGAACTTACAGCAATGTTTGTGTATATGTATACATGAACACACAGAGAGAGACAGAGAGAGAAATACACACTGTCATAAGGGAAAGGGGGAGGGGGAATCACATCAATATATTGTCTAAAAGAGCTTTCCAAACTTTTCATATTGGTGACACACTTTTTAGACATGCATCATTTCATGACACAGTAATTTATTTTTACTAGCAAACTGGAGGTTAAGCTAACCCAGGCTTCCTCAAACTCAGCCCTCCAGATGTTTTTGGCTTATAACTCCCATGATCCCTAGCTAGCAGGACCGGTGGTCATGGATGATGGGAACTGTAGTCTCAAAACACCTGGAGGGCTAAGTTTGAGGAAGCCTGAACTAACCCCTTCGCTGTGGTTTAAACCACTGAACGTCTTAGGATTGCAGATCAGAAGGTCAGCAGTTCAAATCCGCATGACAGGGTGAGATCCCATTGCTCTGCCCCAGCTTCTGCCAAACTAGCAGTTTGAAAGCACACCAGTACAAGTAGATAAATAGGTGGCAGGAAGGTAAATGGCATTTATGTGTGCTCTGGCTTCTGTTACAGTGTTCCATTGCACGAGAAGTGGGCCACATGACCCGGAAAGCTGTCTGTGGACAAACACCGGGTCCCTCGGCCTGAAATCAAGATGAGCGCCGCACATCATAGTCGCCTTTAACTGGACTTAACTGTCCAAGGGTCTTTTACCGTTGTTGTTTTTTTACCAGCCTTGGGAGCAGCGAGGGGAGCACTTGCCTGACGCACCTACATACTGCAGCCGACACGTGTCGTAACACAGTTTGGAAAGCTCTGGTCTAACATAACATTTTGGGGGGTGGGGAGAACCACCTGCCTTATAAATAACAACAAACAACATTAACTATACTGTATTTTAATAATAAACAAACAATACTCCCTCCCACTAATTAGCAGATAAAGAACTATTCCCCCCCTTGGAAACTCCCCACCTGAAAGTCTGTTAGTCTGTTATCAGGCCAGCTGTTGCAAATCAGAAGTGGGTGGGTCCGCCGCCCTACTCTTCCAGGGATGATCCTGCATCTCCTCTCTCTCCAGGTGGGAGCAGTAGCAAGGCAAAACAGGAAACTACTGTAGTAGCAAAAGTTTTACCTGGTTTACAGTTTGTCTGGCTACTGCTTCCCTCCTGCTGGTGGGGCTGGGGGTATTGTCCACCCTTAATTTAGAACAGCAAAGGAAGAGGAATCAAGGAAACTGAATTAAAAAGTCACCTTTTGGTCTTGGTTTTT